>NC_142952.1:7136697-7144197 GCF_046866305.1 Octopus bimaculoides
CGACGGAATTTGAACTCAAATCGTAAAAAGCCCGAAGAAATGTCCCAAAGCATTTTGTGCGATGCGTTAATTATTCTTCGAGTTCGCCATCTTTCTTCACAACATAATACATTGAGTCTCTATTCTTCTTCGCCGTTTCCGTTCAATTGTTTACATTTTCCCTATTTTGGCATGTAATTTATTCGGTCAAATTAAAGCGTTCCATCCTAGCAAGAAAGAAAAATATATAGTGCAATAGGTGTACAACATGTAGTAAATGAATATCGAAAAAAAATGTACGCTGGCGAACAGGGTGACCGGGGGAGACGACTCGGAAAATTCACACGATCAATCTCATAGGATCCGAAAATTCAATGTTAACACCCGATCACAAAAATAAAAATAATGTACTAGGTTTAAAATAATGTGTAATAAACGAATATGAAGAAAAACATTTCGCCGATGAACCTGCAACCATGTAGTTGACAAGTTAACTAACCACACAAGCAAATCTGGGCATGTGTGTGTGAGTGAGAGAGAGAGAAAGTGTGTGTGTGTTTGTGTGTGTGTGTGTGTGTGTGTGTGTGTGTGTGTGCGTGCGTGCGTTTGTGTAGATAGATAGACAGGCAGACAGACATACAGACAGACAGATAGATAGATAGATAGATAGATAGACAGATAGAGAGATAGATAGATAGATAGATAGATAGATAAATAAATAGATAGATAGATAGATAGAGAGATAGACAAGGGTAAAAATACATGTGCATATATATGAGGATGGATAAATATGTATGTGCGTGTGTGTGTTTGTGTGTCTGCTTTGATATATGTATGTGTGTTTGTATGTGTCTGTATGTGTGCTTTGCTTGTATGTGCGTGTACGTGCCTATGTGAGTATACGCCACACACACACGACTACAGGTCACTCGATAAAGGAAATAAAAAAAAATGATAAATGAAAAAAAAGAATATGGTGATAAAATCTCTTATATTATATTGAAAAATAGTCCTGTTGCTGCTCACATGAAATAGGAAGAATGAATTATGTGCTAATTGAGTTGACTGGAAACACGCCAGCTTTTCTAACATTCATTGAAATACTCAGCATAATGATTTCTTCTGGTCTGGACATATTGACTCTTTTAATACGGAAATATAGTATGTTATTAATTCGTTTATATATATATATATATATATATATATACTTAATCTTTTTTAAATATTTTAACTTTAACTTTATTCTTTGGGTTTTCTTTTCTATTCTTTTTTGTAGTTTCCGTGAGAGTGGTTCATTCTTGCAGATATTGTCTAAGAATAATTTAGTTTATTAACCATTATTTTTCTATGCCAAATATTGTAAATTCTTGTAAATTTATTTTCTGATTCTCTATTCCGCTAAGTGCAATGAAGACTTCGCTTCACTGAAGAGATTTAAAAAATTCGAAACGTCTGAGAAAAATATTAAATAACAATTATTTCTGAATAAGTATGATGCTTGAAATTTTTCTGAGACTAAAGTTATTTACATCTAAGCCGATGCCCCACATCTCAAGACGACGGAAATCGATCCTGTCTTTCGTATTTATATCAATTGGAATTTTATTTGGTCGAAAACTCCATGTTCTAAGAAAATGAAAATAGAAACCTTCCTTTGTACTTCATAAGACTAGTATTTCATGTCATCTAAATCCACCAAGACCCAGGTTTAAAATCATGGTAAACATCAGTAGGATTTGGTCTTAAATCGTAAAGATCTCTAGCAAAATACCAAAGGACGCTTTCTTCGGAACTCTAATCTTTCTACCATTCCATCCGATCGAGCCCGTTGCTACACAACTACAGAACGAAGAGTAATTCCTCGCCACCGTCACATAACCACGCTTACATGCATAAAAACAGATGCACAAGCAACTTTTAGAGAAGTCTCAATGAATAAGAGAATAAATGAATGGCAGAATGAAAGAGTACAAGAATTAATGAATCGATGAATGAGTGAGCGGTTAATTATAAGAGAACGCTAGAAGAGACTACGACCAAAACAAACGGAATGACTGTCGAAATAGATAAAACACTGCGCTGCGGTGAATGTACTATGTTTAGAGACGTTGTGGAAATGATGAAAAAGAAGGAAAAAGTTTGTTTTAGCGAATGCAATAAAACGGCCTGAAGTGATTTACAAAAGATGACATGATTGGATGGGGGAAAACAAAATTAATTAGGAAGGTTGTAACGAGTGTATACATGTATGTGTGTGTGTATTGAATACACTTGTGTGTGTGCGTGTGTGTATTGAATACACATGTGTATATATTTATATATATATATATATACATATATATATATATATATATATATATATATATATATATATATATATATATATATATATATATATATATATATACATATATATATATACATATATTTATGTATGTATATATATATATATATGAGAGTGTGTGTGTGAGCAGGCGGGCGTGCATGCGTGCGTGTGTGTCTATGTGTGTGCATTTATACGTTAACGCAATAATATACATATATATATATATGTATACACATGTTTATATATACATGCATGCGTCGTATATGTGTGGGGGGGGGGGGGTATGTGTCTCTGTGTGTGCATGTGTATGTTTATATTCATGTATCTATGTGCGTATGTATATTTCTATGTATGAAATCATGCTCGCTTGCAAGAATGAATGCATGTAGGTATGCATGTATATATATATATATATATATATATATATAGGAATTTGTATATCTGTATATATATATGTCTATGTATACTTGAATCTGCGTGTGTATGCATATATATGTATGTATGTACGTATGTATGCATGATTTGTGCATGCATGCATGTATGTATATGCCATGAAAGAAAAGAGAGTAGAGCGGGGTAGAGAAATAGAAATGAAAGGAATTCGTCTGAATGGACATCTAACTAGAAGAAGTAATAATGGGAAATGTTTAGAGTGAAATGCAATTCTTTGGGACCTTTTTCTAAGCAAACAGATCTTATTATTCTGGTAGCAAGCAATACGCCAGATTTAACAATAATTGACACTGCCAAGAATACATGGCAGCTAATTGATTTTTCCTATTTTCTCTATGACAACAGAACTATTCACGAAAAAGAAGGAGAAGAGTCCACGGTAAAAGAACGAAGAACTAGCAAGGGAACTACCAAAATGTGCAGCCTTTTGAAACGTCTTTAATAGCGCGTTCCTTTCCAAAAGCTCTGCTGTGTTGGGAATAGCGAATGAAACAGATCTTTCATTGTAAAGGAATATAGAAATAAAAGGTAGGTGGTGGTAGTTGGATAGGAGAGGTTTACGGTGAGGTTATTTGATGGGAAGATGGGCGTGCGGGTGTTGGTGCATACGTACGTTCGTAATTAAAATCTTGATTGAGCTAAACTTGTCGTTATTAATATTGCATATTTTCACATTCGTACATCCCACACCCTTTAGATATTTTGCGTAGTTTTCTATAGTTTCGGTTGACGACGATATTCAGTAGTGTGAATGGAACGTGGAAATTATTAATTCAAAATCTAATCATACGTCCTCATACATAGACAGACACAGTCAAACACATACGCACGCACAAAAAGACACGCCTACACATGCACACACGCAGAAACAGACACATCTGCATGAATGTGTGTATTATATATATAAGTGAAATGGTAATGTATGTACGTATACATATGTGTGTGTGCGTGTGTATGTATATATACACACACACACACACACATATATACACACATATGAATGTATGTATGTATGTATGTATGTATGTATATATGTATGTATGTATGAATGTATACATGTACATTTGTAGAATTCCTTTTATTTCACTATAATTGGAATACTACATACATACATACATAAATGCATACATGTATATGTATACATATATGTATGAGTGCATGTGTGTGTGTAAATATATATGATTAAATGTATCTACAATATATATGTATGTATGTACCTGTGTATGTATGCTTCTATTCATTTATGTATGTATGTATAAACACATTTATATACGCATATGCACACACAAACACACACACATACAACCACAAACTATACATACATGCATATATATATATATATATATATATATATATATATATATAGCTTCCGTGGCTTAGTGGACAACCGCCTCCTCCTCACTTCCAACGAGGACGGCTGGAGGATATATATATATATATATATATATATCCTCCCACGTATCTTGGAGGATATATCCTCAAGTGTCTATATATAGGGCAACGTGAAATTTAGCGCCGATCGGTTCGAAAACCGAACCCACGTCTTTATGATAGTAATCCTAACATTCTTGTGCATGTATATATGCGTTTATGTTTGTAGTAGTATATGATAATGGGAAAGATAGAAAGAGAGAGACAGACAGATATAGATAGATAGACAGATAGATAGATAGATAGATAGATAGATAGATAGATAGATAGATAGATAGATAGATAGATAGATAGATAGAAAGATAGATAGATAGATAGAAAGATAGGAATTAACGAAAACTGAAAATTCTATCTATCTAGACGATCATGCGCAAATACACGCTGAACGCATACACACACCAGCAAGGAAACAAGGGAAAAGAAAAAATGTTAAGGTTGTAAAAAGGATTACCGGCCAGCTGGAGCATTTAGTTATTTTCTTTTATAACTTATCTTAATTCAATAAGAACGTCTTTTTTTTTTATTTTCTGAAACAAACGCTTATTGTTTGTTTGTTCAATACTGGTTTCCTATTTTTTCCTTACGAATATTGCAAATGAATCGATCTCCAAGTACATACATACGTACCTATATATATATATATATATATATATATATATACATGCACACACACACAAACACACACACACACATATATATACATATATATATACATATATATACACATATGTAGATGCATATACATAAATATTTGTATGCGTATATCTATGCTCTTTTATTTATATATATGTACATATTGTATGTTATATATATGCATATATATATATATATATATATATATATATATATATTTATATATATATATATATACATATAAATATATATATATATAACAATATATACATATGTATACATGAATATATACATATATATATATGTGCATGTATATATTTACATTTGTATATGGATATAGATAGATAGATTATATATCTACATAGATATACATTCTTATTTATTTATATATATATAATTATATGTATATGTGTGTATATGTGTGTATGTGCTCGGGTTTATTCGATCCTTTCTTATCCATCTTATATCTTCTTTATTGCATATATCTTATATATTGTTGTTTCTATATTTAACATTTCTTTCAAGGATTTTAAAATTTCCCCTGCATTTTTTACCATGAACACTTATTAATCATCCTTTCTTTAAACCCCCTACTCTTGTTCTCCTTATTATTACAATTG
Source organism: Octopus bimaculoides (assembly GCF_046866305.1). Lineage (NCBI taxonomy): Eukaryota > Metazoa > Mollusca > Cephalopoda > Octopoda > Octopodidae > Octopus > Octopus bimaculoides. Next base: position 7,142,140 of record NC_142952.1, read on the forward strand.
CGTATTCCTTTTACTAAGGGGAACAACCAAGCTTTGTGTTTCGGCTGTGGTTATAAATGACGTTATTTTCTTTATAAAACTTGGCTTTTGTTGATACAGAATTCATCGTTGATGTTATTATTATTATTATCATTATTATTATTATTATTATTATTATTATTATTATTATTATTATTATTATTATTATTATTATTTTTATTATTATTATTATTCAGGTTGTTGTTATTGTAGTTGTTGTTGATCTCGTAGAATTAAACCCATGAAATCGTCTTAATTTTTTTTTTTTCAAGATTTGTTATTCCTGATTTTCCTGTTGTGTTCTTTTACTGTTCCTTATTATCCATGCTCTGTTGTGGTATGTAGTCTTTTCTTTTGAGAGGAAGAAATGCTTGTCTTTGCCAAATGATACGAAATTTATTTCTATGCATTCATAGCGTAGTTCAGAAAAATATAAAGAAATGAACATACACATGAATATATGCATACACAGGTACACACACACACACACACACACACGCGTGTATATATACACACAGACATGCATTCATATATACATATATATATATATATATACACATGTACGGACATATATAATGGAACATGTGTTTATATATATAAATATATATATATATATATATATATATATATATATATATATATATATATATATATATATATATATATATATATATATATATATATATATATATATATATATATATATATATATATATATATATATATACGTACATGCATAATAGTGTGTGTGTATTTATTTATACTTACGTACATAATAGTATATATTTAATTCATAATTCTAAATAAGTATCATTCTAAGAATATTAATGTTTCGAAGGAAATATAAATTATATAAAATTTGTAATATATAATACGTATTTTTTAAAGATCGTTTGTTTTCCTACCATTATATGGTTACAGAACTGTATATATATATATCTTAGTGCGCACATATAAACATTATACATTAAATATATATGTATATGTATTATACCAATATATATATATGCATTATATATATATGTGTATATATATACATATATACTGCATGATAGATATGAATCACATACATATGCTTGTAGTCAAATATATACATTTATATATAGCAACAGAGAGAGAAAGAGAGAGATAAATATATATATATACATATTTATATACATATGCATGCATATACATATACATGAAAATATAGGTAAATATTTATATATGTATGTATATACAGAGTTAAGTATACATGTATATATATACATATATATGTGTGTGTGTGTATGTGTGTATTTATATATAAATATATATACTACTTAAAATGTTTGTGTATAAACATGTATATATAATATATATACATTCATATATATATAAATGTATGCCTTTATATATATATATATATATATATATATATTTATTTATTTATATCTTTATGCGTAACTACATTTCTATGAGCTTATTCACTTTGTAGATATTTGTGTATATGTATGTGTGTGTTTATTCTTATGTGTGTGTGTGCATGCGTTTCTGTGCATGTGTGTATACGTGTGCATGTGTGAGAGGATGTATGTACATTTATAAATATATACCTATGAATGTATGTTGCAATACATTCATGGATTTCACACACTGATGTGCATACAATATGTGCATTTATATATGTATGTAAATATAATGTATGTATGTGTGCATGCGTGTGTGTGTGTGTGTGTGTGTGTGTGTGTAATATGTATTTGTTTGTTTCCACCTGTATGATAATGTGTTTGCTCATGTCTATAATTATGTATACACATGTACGTCTTCTTCGTTTCCAAACAGGGCATCAGAAGAGAAAAAAAGCCCTTTAAAGCAATTGAATTAACGCCACACACATCTCACGCATGTAGTGCTAAACACGCTTGCATACACACATACAAGAACACCCTATACAGAAACCAGGAGCAGATCAATAGAATGCATCACTATAAACACAGCAAAGCGGCCACCTGAAACATGTACACCCGAAATAGAAAAAAAAAATAACGAAAAGAAAACAATATCAAAAACGTAACAACA
>NC_142952.1:7149197-7154197 GCF_046866305.1 Octopus bimaculoides
GTAAAAACCAACAATGAAACAGCATTAAACTAGATAAGATCACTTGTCAAGATTTTGTTATACAAACTGGCAAACAAAAGAGTGCCAATGCAAACACAAGAATCCTAAACATTACGTATTATTTATTTCTAACATTTATCTCTTGTAATGTTGTTTTTTTTTCTACCTTCATAATTATGTTATATATTTTAGGATTTTATTTTTTCTCGAATTTTCAGAGTTTATATTTTATTTTTCTTTTAAGGGTAAAAAAAAAGATACGACAAAAAAATTATTACAGAGAGAAATCTTGATAGCTTGGCAGAACATTTATTTTGTTTTTATCACGATAGAAAGAAATATAGAGGAAATTTACACTATAAACTCGAGCAAGCTTGAAACTAATCTAATTTGCCTTTGGCTATCTTCAGAAATGTGACGAAAACAAATGATAGTTCTTTGATTGTATTAACTTCTGTTGACCAAACAAACTGTCTGCTAACTTTAGATCTATCTATTTACCTATCTATCAAAATAATTCTCTGTGTGCGCATACATCGTACATACACACGTAAGCGTATACACACAGCTGTATTCACAACTGACACTCACAAATACAGAACGCGCGTAAGGTATGTGTGTGTGAGAGAGAGTGAGAGAGGGAGAGAGTGACAATGTGTGTGTATCTATGTATCTATGTATGCATCCGTGTGGTAAGTTTATGAGTGTGTATTTATTACTAAACAAACATGTGTATATTCAAATATATATATATATATATATATATATATATATATATATATATATATATATACATATATATATATATATATATATACATATATATATATATGCATGTGTGGTGTGTGATATATATATATATATATGAATATACATATATATATGCATAAACATATGTAAGCATTTATTAATGCGTCTGTATATTTGTATATGTGTATATATCAGTGTATATATAGTTGCATGTATGTGCGTGTATATATATATATATATATATATATATATATATATATATATATATATATATATATATATATATATATATATATATATATATATGCGTACATACAAGTATATATATATAACGACGTATATGAACAAATATCTACAAATGTAGGTGTATATATAAGTAATCTAGTACACACGTACATATTTATGCGAATATATATTATACACCCGCGTATATAATATACATATATTTGTGTATATTGATACATATACATATGGATGTATATGTATGCTTGTACGTGAGTGAGTTTGTGTGTGTGTGTGTATTTGTGTGTTTGCGTATATGTAAGTATGCATATGTACGCTATGCACACACATATCTGTGTGTGTGTGTGTGTGTGTGTGTGTGTGTGTGTGTGTGTGTGCTTTGCTGATTGACACCTTTTACTTGGTGGAAGTTCTGCATATTGGTAAGGAAGCAACTGAAAAAGAAAAAGAATCACAAACACTTCAAAAGACATAATAATGTGGAAAACGCCTGGAGGGGAAGTATTTTTAGACGATGTTAGACACATAAATCCGAAACACAGTGTCTAAATAACCGGCCCCGGGTTATGCTGAAATGTCAGTAATGCATATGGATACACACAAATACATACAGACAAATAACTGAGTATATAAACATATGTGTGTGTATGTAGTTATGTACGTATGTTTGTATATTTGTACGTGTGAGTATATATATAGATATATATGTATATATATATATATATATATATATATATATATATATATATATATATATATATATACATATATATATATATATATATATATATATATATATATATATATATATATATATATATATATATATATACATATATATATATATATACATATGTGTATATATACATATGTATATGAGTATGTGTGTAAATGTATATATATGTGAATATATATTTGTTACGAATTTCTAAAGGCACGTGGCTTAATGTTTTGGGTGTTCAGCTCCCAATCGTAAGGTCGTGAGTTCGATTCCCTGTTGCATATTATATCCTTGAGCAAGGCACTTTATTTCACGTTGCCCCAGTCCACTCAGCTGGCAAAAATGATTAGTACCTGTGTTTCGAAAGGCCGGCCTTGTCACATTCTGTATATGTATATATATATATATATATAGATAGATAGATAGATAGATAGATAGACATTTATATATACATTTATGCATTTATGCATACATATACAAGTATATGTATATATATATATATATATAAAAGGGGCAACACCCTGAGGCTAGGGCTTGGCTGCTCTCTCTCTCTCTCTCTCTCTCTATATATATATATATATATATATATATATATATATATATATAATGTAATTATGTGTGTGTATGAAGGACAGTTATGCGAGGTGGAAAATCTTCAGATGTGTCTGTGTGTGCGCACGTGCGCATGCACGTATTGTGTGTGTGTGTTTTGTGTTTTCCGCTTATATTTTTGCGTTTCATCTTATCGGTTTATAATAATAAATCGGATCTAAGAGACTTGTTGAAAACATAGGTAGTTTTATTCTTAGGTATGTAAGTAGGTACGTAAGTAGGTAGGTTTTGGGTGGGTGGGTGGATAGGTAGGTAGGTAGGTAGGTAGGTAGGTAGGTAGGTAGGTCGGTAGGTAGGTAGGCCGATGGGTGGGTATTTTTGTGGGTAGGTAGTTTGGTTTGTGCGTGGGTAGGTAGGTATGTAGGTAGGTAGGTAGATTGATAAATAGGTAGGTAAATATATGCTTTCGAACGTAGGTGAGCTGGTAGGTGAATGAGTAATCAGGATCTTAAATGTGCAGGGTATTGTGTTGAGAGTTATGTAGGTAGGTGGGATATTGTGTTGACAGACATATATGGGTAGATGAAATGTTGCGAATATGTGTGTTTAGAGGGATGTGTTCATACTTATGAGGATAGGCGAGATTTTGAGCTGATAGTTACGTGGGTACTTTGGAAGTTGGGTTGATAAGCGTATGGGATTGTCATTTGTGCGGAATGTCGAGTGGACGGAATATCAGGTGGACGGAATATCGGGTGGACAGAATCTTGGGTGGGCGGAATATCGGATTTTATGAATATATGGGTACTTATATATGATGTTTGGTTGATAGGTATTTCGATAGATAGGTGTCTAAAGTTTTTCTTATTCCCATATTCAAATTCGTCGGTGAAAACAGACGAAAACTTAGAACTAGACAATCAGACGCTCTTCCAGACTGGTTTAACATCATAGCACATCACACAATACCGACAAGATATCGCACCTACCACTCTACCACCGGAACCGTACCAGCACCATACCGAAACACCTGCCGTTCTAAATAACAGCGACTCTTCTAAGACAAACCTCACCTCCAACCACCACTGAACACCACCACCACCACCACCACAACAGAAGAAAAAAAAAACAATATCGTTCACGTCTCGCTAAACCCTACAATTATTATTAATATGTAAATATCACTGATGTTGTTTTAATGTTGTCAACACCTCGTCACCTCGTCAAGTCGTAATGTCATCATATTTTTATTGACACTAACAAAAAAAAAATGTAGACTTAGGTGTATTTGTTTTAAAACAAAATATGATTTTATGACTCGTGCTTTTTAGAAACTGCGTTATTGTTGTGTACATCTAATGTTTTATATATCACATTAATAGTGATGAAGATGAAGAGGGGGAAGAGAAGGAGGGGGAACATAGCGATAGTGATGACAACGACGACGACGACGACGACGACGACGACGACGACAACAATGACGATGATGACGATGAAGATGATGACGATGGTGGTGGTGGTGGTGGTGGTGGTGGTGATAGTGGTGGTGGTAGTGGTGACGATGATGACGATGATAACGCGACGACAACGAATACGACGACGACGATGATAATAATGATGATGATGATGATGACAACGCGATAACGACGAAGACATGGAAGTGGTAGTGGTGGTGATGGTTGTGGTCGTGGTAATGTTTATGGTGATGGTGACGCTTGTGGTGATGGTAGTAATGGTGGTGGTGGTGGTGGTGGTGGTGGTGGTGGTGGTGGTGGTGATGGTTACGGCGATGACGACCATGATGATGATGGTTACGACGATGGCGCTGGTGTCGCGATTAACCAGTGAGATATACAGATTATCGACAGAGGCAGTATTAATACCGAAAGGTCATATTCACCCCATTTAAACGTTAACGCTCTCTTGGAACAAACTATATTCTGGTAGATTCCATGAGAAAAATATTTCGTCATCATCATCATCATCCTTATCACCATCCTCCTTATCACCACCACCACCACTACCACCATCACCATCATCATCATTGTCACCGTCGTTGTCGTCGTCGTCGTCATCATCATCCACATCACAACTATCTGCGTCATCTTCATCCTCATCTTCACCACCACCACCACCACCATCGGTATCGTCGTTGTAGTGATTGGCAACGGCGGCTGCGGCGGCGGGGGCATCATCATCATCATCACCACCACCATTATCACTTCCCTCCATCACCATGGTGATATAGAGGGAAGTGGCAAGAGTCCCTGCAATAAAAGTATCAGGTGCTACTCCTTCTTTTCTTCTTTCCTCGCTAAGGCCATACAAGTGTGCCAGTTAGGTTTGAGGGGCGTTTGGGATTTTGGGGGTTTTATTTTAGCAAAATTTACACCACCTATGGTTTCTTATAAAAGAGTCAGAAATACCGAGAGATCTTTTTTTTCTGTTTTTTTTTTTTTCGTCTTTGTAGCATGCATGAAGGAATAGCGGGATATTGCAATACAAAGAACTCGGATGTGTACCTAGTGGCCCAGTGAACCAGTTCAAACCTCAGCAGCAGCAGCAGATTCGACAAGCAGATAAGATCACGTGAACAACCAAGATGAAACTATTTACGAAATGAAATAGAATTTTTCTCGGAATCTTAATATCTTAAATAAGTATACACAGGATTTATTTTGAATTTATTTTGTTTTTATTATAATTCTTCCTTATCTCTTTCATCTTTCTTCTT
>NC_142952.1:7159197-7161697 GCF_046866305.1 Octopus bimaculoides
GACTAAACCAAAAATAAATATTAGCATAATCAGCAGTTAAAGTCTTTGATGCAATTTGCGTCTTTCAAAAAGTATGTTTGTCTTTGATAAAGTAAAGAAAAAAAAACAATAATTAATTATTTTTACGCTTGAAGCCATTCCAGAAGAGTTACACAAGACTTAATTGTTTTATTCGGTTTCAAAGCTGAACATTATGAAGATTTTTGCGAATGAAATAGCAAGATTTTATGAGAAATGAAGTAGTTCGAAAAATAACACAAGTCATTTTTATAGGTAATTGTTCCAAAATTTGGCACAAGATAGGCAGTTTTAGTTGACCACCAGGACTTGACTGGTACTTTATTTTATCGACTCCGTAAAAGATGTAAAGCAGTGGTTCCCAAACTTTTTCGGGCTGCCGCCCCTCTGACACCCAGACCACCCTCCTGGTTGTCCCCACCCCAACTAACCATCAAAAACATAAACCTCTTTCTCAAGCAAATTCAAAGCAACTGTCTTTCACAAATAAAACTTAACCTAATGAACCCACTATTTTGTTGTTTTTACGTGAAACGCTTCCCCATTATCACTCCACTTTTTACATGAATTACTACAGGTAGAAGGCTTTCAAATAATAAGTACCGAGGTCGATTCGACTAAAACACCTGAAGGCAATACTCCAGCATGGCTGCATCCTCCCAGTGCCTGAAACGAGTAAAAGATAAGTGCTAGTTGAGCAATGGAGTTAATGTAATGAGCTTACACTCTCCCATAAATTTTCCGGCATTATCTCAAGATTTGAAACCATTTCATCGTCCTCGAAAAAATAAAAGATTAAGTCGACTTCGGTTGGATTTGAACTCAGAACGTAAAGAGATAGAAAAAGAGAAACGCAATACCGCAGTGAATCTTTGTCAAACACAGCAGCACTCCTGTCTATTCAATATTGACAACCACTAGCATTCTACTTTGCTGTCTCGTCCATATACTATGTTTTATTAAGTAACTTGACAGCTACAAAAACAAACAAAACATAAAATCTGAAGGATAGTTATTACTAACCTATAATTATTCTGGTGAAGACATTGAAGGAGAATTTTAACCTTCCTCGTTAACAGACGATCAGAAGATACGATAAAAATATTTTCTCCATTTTTTTTATATTCATTTCTTTTTCTGACCCATTTATATCACTTGCCCTATTGCTTTTTTGACCATTTAATTGTTGAGCCTTTCCCCATTACGAAATCATTTCTTTCTGAAGCAAGCATTTTAATATCGTCTGCTTCAACGGTTTTCTTTTTTTATTTTTCTCTTCTTCCCTTTCTACGTTTCTCTCTCCTCCTCCAGTCAATTTTTTCCTCTCTCTCTCTCTCTCTCTCTCTCTCTCTCTCTCTCTCTCTCTCTCTCTCGCTCTCTCTCTCTCTCTCTCGCTCTCTCTCATTTTCTTACTGTTTGTTTGTTTTATCCTTTTATACTTTATCGTTTTTCCATAACCATTTGAAAGTGTCACGAATATAAAAAGGCCAACCCATCTGTCATTCTATGTCACCTTTACTAACATTTTGTCAAAAAACATTCAAGCATGCAATCAGACGTAGTTATATAATAAAAAAAGAATCTACTTTGCAACCCAGTGGTTCCGTGTTCAATCCTACAGCATAGCACCTTAAACTTGTCTTCAATCTATCCTTCTATTTATGAATATTATACGTACAAAAATTTATAAGTCATTGGTATAAACACGGAAGATAAAAGCTGCCCTTGCCGCAGTTCTACTCTCACATGCTTTTATCTCTCCCCCACAACGTGATTAAGCTCCAAAATTACTCTGTGGTTTAAGTAGCCATACAGGTGTGTAAATTCTCGTAGACCCACCTATATACCTATCTCTTGAATGTTCAGTTTTTCAGAAGTGGCATGAAATTAAAGAAAAGACTGGTTTTTGGCGGATTACAGGGAAGATATGTTTCTGTCGCAATAGGCGTCATCATCACAGCAGTTGTCCTACCTTGACTCGAACAAGGATAGGATTTTGGCTTTTACATAAAGACCAACAATCTTGCCAAGTGTAATTTGCAGAATTAAAATTTACTAAGGGAAATTACTCAAAATGGCTACAGGCGTGCTAAATCTAATGTAAGTTAGATAACATACAAGATATTTCATTTCTATTTGAAGGCAACATCTTCACTTGAAGTGAAAAGCAAACAAAATGCCTGTGGCAATTGCAAGTGACTCCGAATGACAAACGGAGATGATCGCAGGAATCAAGAAATCTCCAGAATTGAAATGTCACTCAGAAAAAGAAACCGCCCCACATAACTTTATACACATGTGTATATTTGCGCCCCCCCCCCCACATATATATATAAAGATGCATATAAACATATATTTATATAAATATATATAAATACGTACATTTATATACATATGCGTGTATGTATGTATGTACAATTATACACATATTTTATGAATATACACACATGCGCATTATGAGTACGTTTACACATATACACAT
>NC_142952.1:7169197-7174197 GCF_046866305.1 Octopus bimaculoides
AACATTTTTCTGACATAATTTAAATATATACTTTAACCATGTAACACAAGCCTTCTGTAGTTTTTTCACTCTTATTATCTTTTATACACACATATATATACACATATATATATACGTATATATAATTATATATTTATGTATGTATGTATGTATGTACATCCTTTAAGTTCGTTTATGTGATGCGTTTTTGAACTCATAAAAAGCTCCTACGCTATTTATCTCAGCTATCACTTATTATTCCCACCTTCCAAAGTAATTATATGGGATAGTCATTAGGATAGAAATAGTAATAACGAGAACTTTTGGATAGAAATTAATAAATCTTTAAAGGACTGATGAATTTTCATCCAAAAGTTTTCTTACTTGTGTGTGCGAGTGGGGGGGTCTGTGTCAAACTGTCTCACTTTAATTTCCCTCTTGTCAACTTTATCCTGAAGAAGAACTGTTTCCGAAACGTTAACTTTCCCACTCTCCACACTATTTTTACTGTACTCGTTCAGCCGACTATGCATGAGTGTGTGCATGTGTGTGTACTTGTGTGCGTGTTTATGTATTTATACACTCACACATATATATAACAGCGTACATATATAATTTGAGAATAGTATATATGCATGTACATATGTATGTATATATACGTATATGCATGAATATCTATGTACATATGCATATATATATATGTATATATATATATATATGTATATATGTATGCACGTATGTATGTATACGTATATACGTATATATATATATATATATATATATATGTGTGTGTGTGTGTATGTGTGTGTGTGTGTGTGTGTGTGTGTGTATACATGAATGCATATATGTATGTGTACGTATATGTTTGTGCGTGTATATGTGTGTGTCTCTGTCTGTGTGTGTGTAAGTATATATTTTTAAATATCAAATTCGACTGCGTTCATACAATCAAAATGATTATTCCAAGATTGTCTGTGCCAATTCCAGAAATAAAATCTGTCGGTTTGGTAGAGAGAAAAGAAAAGAATTGCAGAACGGAATTAGTCAGAACGGTAACGGAATAGTAACGGAACTGTTACAGAATGGTAAACGGAACAGAAGAGAGAAGAAAAGACAAATACACCTCTAACACTCACAATAATGATAATAATAATAATAATAATAATAATAATAATAATAATAATAATAATAATAATAATAATAATAATAATAATGAAAATAATAATAATAATAATAATAATAATAATAATAATAATAATAATAATAATAATAATAATAATAATGAAAATAATAATAATAATAATAATAATAATGAAAATAATAATAATAATAATAATAATAATAACAGATATAATATTAAAAATAATAGTATCAATGATGATGATGATGATGTAGTGGTGGTGGTGGTGGTGGTGGTGGTGGTGGTGGTGGTGGAAGTGGTAGTGGTGGTGGTGGTGGTGGTGGTGGTGGTGATCATGGCTATGACATTGGTAACAAAAAGACAACAGCAACAACAAGAAAAGAAGAAGAAAGAAGAAGAAGAAGAAGAAGAAGAAGAAGAAGAAGAAGAAGGAGAAGAAGAAGAAGAAGAAGAAGAAGAAGAAGAAGAAGAAGAAGAAGAAGAAGAAGAAGAAGAAGAAGAAGAAGAAGAAGAAGAATATGATGATGATGATGATGATGATGATGATGATGATGATGATGGTGGTGATGATGACGACGATGATGAATAACGAACGTCCAACCCGAAAATACAAGTTAAAATGTAACAATATATAATAGACTGACGAAAATATTCGTTGCTGATCAATATTATTGAACTGCTATCATTAAATCTTGCAGATCATTCAACGTTGTCATTTGTTTCCAATTTTATCTAGCCACACAGAATATTTCATTCTTTCTTACCTCCCCTTGATGTTATTACGCAACCTATTATTTTACGATCTATCGTATTATTAATATCCGCTCTTTTCCTTTTGGTGAAGGCGAAAATGAAGAGAGGCAGTGGAGAGGTAGACGGAGACTTTTAAGAAATAACAAAAATAAGAATTTGGCTGTGCTATATATGTGTATGTGTAAGTATGTCTGTATATATTGTTTGTATATGTATATGTATATAAATATATGTAAACATGTGTATGTATATGTATGTTTATATATATATACATATATACATATATATATATATATATATATATATATATGTATGTATATATATACATATATACACATGTATTTATATATATATGTATATATACATGCATTATGTATATGCATATATATATATATGTATGTATATATATGAGAATGAGTGATCAAAGCGCATCGGTGGATGAATATTCTTTATTCGTGAGTTAACAAACAACCAATAGTTTCACGTGAGCGGGATCTCTTTACAATTTCAAACCAGCCATATGGGAACGTTGCACTCACCCCATTTGGGATGAGAAGATACATATATATGTATGCTTGTGTGTGTGTGTATATATATATATATATATATGTATATATATATATATATATATATATATATATATATATATATATATATATATATATATATATATATATATATATATATATATATATATATATATATATATATATATATATATATATATATATATATTTATATTTATATATATATAGTTAATTCAAATAAGGAAACAATACAATAAAACGAATATAAAAAAACGAAAAAGAAACGAAAAGAAAAACGAACGTGAGGACGTGCGCAAGTAATGTATTTGCATGACGCACGGTGAAAGGAGAGAGTTTGATGTTTCGAGCATAGCTCTTCGTCAGGAAAAGGGAAAAGTCCAAAGAAAAGAAATCGCCGACGGCACACGTGTAGTTACATATGTATGTTTGTATGCATGTACGTATTATGTATTATGTATGTATGTGTGTGTGTGTATGTATATTAACTCTGCATTTCAGATAAAATGCAGGTAATACTTGTATTACATTGTTTTATTATCACTACGACGATTTGGCCTAAAATTGTCAGACATACTTTAATACAATCCTCTATGACTTGCCGTTATGCAAAGAATCGTTTTACTTCTGTCCTCTTGAGAAAAACATTATTTAATATCTACATTAGTTGTGGAGCGGGTGTAAATTTAGCGGTATTGGCAAGCAGGGTTAACTTTGAGTAATCTTGCTTGCCAGGTCAACTAACATAATAACAATAAATTTCGTAATTAAATCGGGAAAGCAGAAGAAATTATTCGAGTAACAAAGTAATGAAAAATTATTAAAAATAGCGAAATATTGCAAAATATAGAAATTAATTTTTAAAATTGATAAAAAAAATATTTTAATATAAATTATTAAAAATGAATGAAAATTAATATGAAAAATTCAAAAATTGGTGTCCCCAGCTAACAAAGAAATTTGGTCATTGAAAACAAGTTAGAGCAGGATTTTTAAAATGTATTATGCAAAAATTGGTAAAAATTAGTGAAAAGAGTGATTTACTGTGAAAACGTTAACTAATGTTCTGTTGCAGAGCAACACTTTATGGCACCACCGAATATGTTACCATTATTATGTTGGATGAAACCAATACTTTAAAATGTATTTAGTGTAGTGTGGAGCGATGCTGAACATCTCCGGTTAAGAGCCAAGTTACAGGAAGTTCTTTAGAGTGATCGTCTTTTTTACGCTTCAGAATCTATTGCTACCGTTTACGTAAAGTCTTCAATTTCCTCAATTCTCCAGATGAGGTAGCTTGCAGCTTTTCCTTCAAGTACCAGATATAACTTGTGAACTATGCTGTTCAGCACTTGCTGAAAGAGAAAACGAGGGGATTGGATCTCGCTAGTGCTACCGCATCTATATAACTTGAGCCTCTTGCATTCTACCAAAAGTCTTACGGAATCCCTTCTCCAAGTGAATTAAATCGGGGTCCTTGTGCATATTTTCAGCGGTAAACTTCTATCTGTAACCCTTATTTTTAGTTTCAATCAACTGCTACTTGTTGTATTGGTCCCAGAGGGATTGAAAGCGTAGCTGTACATGTTCAGTTTGAACGTGGAATGTAACAGGACACAATAAGAATTATTACAATTCCGCAATCCAGCTTCATTTCTTGTTATTAATTTTTAATTAATTAAATTATAACAATAAAGGCAAGAAAAAAGACTACGACGACCACGACAACGACGATTATGATGATGAAGAAGATGATGATGATGATTATGATGATGATGATGATGATGATGATGATGCATATTAAAGTTTTTAAAAAAATATCAGCGCAGTGTGTGATGGAAAAATTTCCAATCAAAAAGAATGAAATAATGTAAAATATGAAAGAAAAGAACGAAAATGCCGTGAGATAATAATTAACTGGATTAAAAAAGTGTTACCACTACACAAACACACACACACACACACACACATACACACACATACACACACACACACACACACACACACATATATATATATATATATATACATATATACATATATATATATATATATACATACATATATATATATATATATATATATATATATATATATATATATATATATATATATATATATATATATATATATATATATATATATATATATATATAAATATATATATTATATCGACCAACGCAAACTCATATAAAATATGTATATATATATTATATATGTCATATATATATGTATTCATTTGTATATATATTTTATCATATATATATATTTATATGAGCATATTTATGTATCAATATATATATATAAATATATATATAAATATCTATATATATTTATATATACACATATGTATATACATATATACACCCACACACACACACACACATATATATATATATATCGAGGGAGAGAGAGAGCGACGAGAAGAGTGAGAAAAGAAGAAGCTGATGGGAAACAAGAGACAAGAAAGAGAAGAGGGGGAATTACAATTGGTATACCCCTCCCCACAAAAGAACAATAGTAGGAAGCTTTTGTAAAGCAAAGTATTTCGTTGTTTCCTAAGATATAACACCAACCAAAAA
>NC_142952.1:7176697-7186697 GCF_046866305.1 Octopus bimaculoides
GGTGTTGCTGCTGCCGATATTGTTGTTGTCATAGCGGTCGTAGTCCCCGAACCGCTCATCAAATCTTAATATTTCTATTATGAGAATTAGCCAAGCTATAAACAATGTATAAAGGTCCGTAAGTTGACAATGGTCGTTTAACCGTTGGATACAATACCTATCTCTCTCTCTTTCTCTCTACTTTCCATACCTTCCCACCTTCCACCTCATCTCCCCATCTCATTCTCTCTCATGCACATTCTTCTCTGTCTTCCTCTCTCCTACTCACTCACTCTCTCTCTCTCTCTCTCTCTCTCTTTCTTCCTCTCTTATTCTATCTCTCTCTTTCTTTCTCTAAGATTCCAATGGTTTAAAACAGCTAGCACACATACCGTTTCACACCCCCTACCACTCCATCAACAGCTGAGGGCCCCAAAGAAAGAATGAATGACGGATGCGTTATATATGTGTGTGCGCGCGCGTGTGTGTCCATGTATATATATGTGTGTGTGTGTCTGAGTGTGTTTGTGTGTGAACACGACTAACTGAGGAATCTAGTTAGATGCCAGAATTCAGGTTGGATGTAGATTCTCTTGTCTAAGAATATAAGAATCCTCTCCCTCTTCCTCTCCTTCCTCCATTCTCAGAAACCTCTCGCAGAACTTTAATAAGGTCATAGGTGCTGACTAAGCCATTCAGAAAATATAAAATCCTGCAGTCGTTTATTTATTCAGTTGCTTGTTTGTTTATTTATTTACTTATTTCTTCGTTCATTCATCGTTATGTCCTTAGTATTCAACACAATGCCATAAATATTTACTGCTTAGTCCAGTCCAACCGGCAGTCAATACTATACGCAATAAATAATAATAATAATAATAATAATAATAATAATAATAATAATAATAATAATAATAATAATAATAATAATAATAATAATAAAACTAATAAGTGTATACAATAGTAATCATCTTCGCTTGAAAGCCACACATTAACAATGGATCGATGTAACAATGGATCGATGCAAGAAAAAAATGTAATAGGAAAAAAAGAACAGAAGTAAAAGAAAAAACGAAACGAAACGAAAATATAACGAAAGTACGACATAGACGGAAGTCAGACGGAATATCTTGATTTCTACTGAAATAATACAAAAATTAAAACCGAAAACGAAACAACGAAATACGAAATATGTTTTGTTGCTTGTGGCCCAGTGGTGGCCTTCTGTATTATGTTACTTATGAAGAAGTAATAGAGATAAATTAAACAAAAAGAATGAATTGGGGAAAAAAAGCAAACGAAGAGCTAGAAAACATGAAATAGAGAGAAAAAAACGGATATATGTTGTATTGCCTGTAGCGCGATGGCGGCTTTCTCTATTATATTAGTGAAATGAAAGCCAACGTTTGGGTCACGTAAGGAGAATAAAAGGCGCCAACTATAATAATTGTTGGACAACAGTTCTGTCATGCCTCATGAAATAGAATAGGAGGATGGAATGTATGGGTATGTTGGCATATATATACATATGTGTGTGCGTCTGTTAAAGTACGTTTGTACGTCTCCTGTGTCTGTGTATGGGAGGGTTATGTGCATAGGTATGTATTAATCTGTATGCTGTGGGTGTATTAGTGTGCGTCTGTGTTTTGTATGTGTCTCTGTGTGTCTCTGTACGTATGTGGCTTGTGTGTATGTGTGTGTTTTCATGTGAGGTAAAAAAATCAATAGGAGAGTGATAAAAGATAACAAAACATTAATAATAGCTAACCGAAAAACTAAAGTAGGCTCTATATATATATACATACATACATATATACGCACATACGTCTCTCTCTCTCTCTCTCTCTCTCTCTCTCTCTCTATATATATATATATATATATATATATATATATATATATATATATATATATATATATATATATATATATATATATATATATATATATATATATATATATATATATATATATATATATATGTATATATATATATATATATATGAAGCAATCAGAACAGCTAGACAACCAACTTATTACCCAGCCACATAAGTTTGAGATGTAGGTCTATATACGTATGTCTGTGTGTTTGTGTTTACGTATATACATGGCTGTGAGTCAATGTATATATATATATATATATATATATATATATATATATATATATATATATATATATATATATATATATATATATGCATGCGTATACATGTATATGTACAGGAGGGGGAGGGATAGAGAACGGAGCAAGATAGAGATCAGATAAATACAAGTGATAGTAGGAGGGAAGAAGAAGAATAGAATCGATTGCAGAGCAATAAGGAATTTGTGAAACAATAAACGAAAAATCGATACCTGGATACATTTTTGTGTCTGCACGTGTATATTTGTATGTATATATATATATATATATATATATATATATATATATATATATATATATATATATATATATATATATATATATATATGTATATATACATATGTGTGTGTGTATATGTATCTGTGTATAAGTGTGTGAGTATGTGCGTGTATGTATTGACGTTGTCGTTCACTCCTGTAAAAATCTACGATAAAAACGGCGGTGATCGATAACTCAGTGTCAGATGAAAATCAATGAAAGTTATTAGAAATGCAACAATGTATGGGTAATCGATCAAATATAGGTTTCTGGGACTATTTGAAACTCAAGCATAATCATAACCGATGGCTGTTATATATTATTTTAGCCCAAGGCTTTCATGTTTATTAGTTATGCCATTTGTTTAGCTTTCTCGTCGTGTAATTTTTATGTGAAGGCGTGTGGCTTAGAGGTAAAAGTATTTGGTTCATGCTCATACGAGCGTGGTTTCGATTCATGACAGCGCGTTGTGTCCTGGCGCAACACATTTTATTTCATGTTGCTTTTTGTTCACTAGATCCAAATTATAAATTCAGGTTTATACTAATAATAATTTGTGGGGTGTTATTTCTTCTGCTGCATTTGACGGAGACGCTCGTTGAGAATATTCTTGCAGTTACATGATTTTGAATTGTTGTTGGTTCGCATCCAGAATGTACTTTTTGTATATACGCAATGTACATACATACATATATATATATATATATATATATATATATATATATATATAAGTAGAAGTTCACATACGTGCATATATATATGTTTGGTGTGTGAATGTGGTGTGTATGTGCACATCTATATAAACATCTATATGAACATATTGATACATATATATATACATATATATATATATATATATATATATATATATACATACATACATGTGTGTGTGATGTGCGTGTGTACATGCGTGCGTGTAAAGAAGTGTTTGACGAACAAGAACTAATTTGTAGATGTTTGTGAAGTAGAAAAAAAAAACAGTCGAGACAAATGTGAAAACCTAATTTAGCAAAGACAGAAAAAAGTTATTTTCTAGAAAAGTTTTTAAAATAAGCAAAAACCATTAAGATAATAAATACTAAACATAATCTTGTTTTAAAGAAAATACAAATATTAGTGTTTATTTTCTCAAATTGACAGATGATGTTATATAAATATATATTTATTGATAATTTCTTTTTTTTAAGACGTCACATGGTGTTGTCATGTAGCTAGTAAAGTATTTAACAGAGATAGAAAGATAGATAGATAAATAGATAGATAGATAGATAGATAGATAGATAGATAGATAGATAGATAGATAGAGAGCGAGAGAGAGACAGACAGACAGACAGACAGACAGACAGAGAGAGAGGGGGGAGATCGATAGACAACGGACAGACAGACAGATAGATAAATTACTTTATTAGCCACGCAGGGCCGAACACAGAGGGGACAGAATATAATGTAGAGCTTTTCTTTTCGAAAATAGAAAAAAAAAGAAACTTCCGATCAAAAGGGATCGTGAAAAAAAATAAAGAAATAGATAGATAGATAGAAAGATAAATAGATAGATAGATAGATAGATAGATAGATAGATAGATAGATAGATAGATAGATTGATAGATAGATATCTTTTTTATTATGGCCACACAGGGCTAAATACAGAAAGTGGACAAAATACAATGTAGAGCTTTTCTTTTGGGGGACAAAGAAAAAAAGAGAAGTGGGGGGTAGAATTTCGATCAAAAGGGATCGTAAAAAAAAAACATGGGGAAAGCCGATCAATAGGGATCGTGTATCACAGTCAATGTAAAAGAGAGGAACAGATTAGGTTTATCCGTTGAGAGAAAAGCCTACGGAAAAGACCACGGTCACCTCAGGCTTTTTTTTTTTTTAATGGTACCTTTTCTCTCTTTGTCTCTTTTTCTTACATGTTTATGCTTAAACTGGTGTCGTCTTTCGTACTTAGCATTCTTGCCACGTTTACCCATTTTTTATTGAAATATTCATTCGATAGCACTTTCCTCTCTATTCTCATCCTTCTTTTCAAGTGGTACTTGAAAAAGTTGACGAGAAACTGACCAGAGAGGAAAGTGTTTGTAAACCTTTCAAACGCGTCCACCACACGCAATCTTTCGCCATAGCTTTCAGTGTTACGAAAACTGTTTTTCCTTCCCGTTTAAAGGAAGGTGGCAGAACAATATTCACGATAGACTCGGCTGATAGGCGGACTCTTCCTACACGCGACAACAGCCATTCGACGAAGGTCCACAACTCTGAAATATCTGGACATTGCACGAGTGCGTGCAGAACAGTTTCGTCGCTCTGACCGTATCGTTGGTATACCAAAGAACATAACAAAAATTTATCTAAATTCTTTATTAAGCTGTTTCGTAAATCTAATGCAACATTAAATACAGATTAATGTAAAATTCTATCTGAATCTATGTACATCGTATATTATGAAATTAGCCGTAACGAATGCATCCTAAATCATCACGTTTTACTCAAGTTAAAGAACTCCTATAACGAATCTATCCGTTTGTTATTCTTTATGTTTTTTTCCGCTTCCCCGAAAGAAGAAAACATCTAATCAACCGTCAGTTTTCTCTGGGGGGGAAAAAAAGTTCAACTGCAATCAGTGAGACAGGAAGGCGATTATGGTATGTGTCAAGACTAAATTAGAAGAACATGTATCGTTTGCCATCAAGACAAACGCCTCCGGGACTGCCATCGAGACTACAGTACTACTTCAAATTTTCTATGGCCTGATAAGATCCAATGTCCGACTCACAATACTACTTTGCTAAATGTCAGAAAAATGGATATTTTCCAAAACACTGTAGGACCTCGGAAGAACCACTAACCGCTTCTATTGTCTTTGTGATACACGCTTGTATATCTTTTACGTTAAACAACTTAATCATTGACATTTTTTTCCTAGATTAACAATCTTTTCTCGGTCATTGAATTCTACTGAGAAATATTATTAGGCGATAGTCAAGACTGCCAAAACAGTGGCGCCACTTTCTCTAAAGCAGATGATATGCTCTGATGACTGATCACAAATCAGTATATGATCGATATATAAAACACAAAACTAGAATTAAAAGTAAGTCGTAATAACATCTAATTCGTGACCGAAGTCTTTTCTCTCTGGGTTTACACAATAACAGAAACTTCATTTCTGGTTTTCACCTCTATTTACATCTTCCACTACTTGGTTTATTTATTTATTTATTTATTTATTTTTACTTACCCTCAGCTACAAGATTATGATAATGCGGGGGCATTGCATGTTTTAGTTATTTGGCCCGAGGTCAACCTTAGAAACATTATCTACAATTACATAGATAATGAGACGTGGCAACTATGACAGTATTGCAAGATAAATTATATCTTCAGGACTATGTAGAATGAAAAGGAAGGAAAACTGTGGGTCATTGATAGCTGCTGTAGACTGCAGCACATCAAAGCATCAATGCAGTAAGGTGTTGTATATCAAGGTATATATTCTTTTTTACTCTAGGCACAAGGCCTAAAATTTTGGGGGATTACATCGATCTCAGTACACAACTGGTACTTTATTTATCGAGCCCGAAAGGATGAAAGGCATATTCGACCCCGGTGGAATTTGAACTCAAAACTAAAGCCAATCTGCCAACTGTAGCGTGGTTCTATCATTTAGTAACTTGGTAGTGTAGTAGTTTGGTAGTTTATTTCAAACAACAGACCACGCTAGAGAGAGAGAGAGGGAGGGGGACAGAGGGGGAACAAAATAACAGAGAAAAGAGAGAAATAAAATAATAAAGAAAAAAATCACAAAGAAAAACGATTTGTCTTGTTGGAGAAATTTAAGAAAAAATATTTATACAGATTCCCTGAAGAGATTTAGAGATTCAACGTTACGCATGTGAGGCAGGTGGGGGAGGGGGAAAAAACAAGGTAATTTGTCTCCATCTAATCAATAAATGATATAGTATGTATGTGCGTGAGTGTCCATCTACACATAAAGCATTATGTATATGTGGGAGTAAACAAACCTGGTCTTGCTTCGGGAACGGGAATTGTTGTAGGTTGACGGAGCTCGAAGTTTAAGAGACCACGTGATCAATAACTTGCGTGTATTTGTTTTTTTGTTTTTGTTTTTTTTTGTCTTCTATTATAGTTCAATTTCTATCTAGAACTGTGGTTGTTAACCCGGGTCCGCATGATCCTAGGGATCCATTTAAGATTTTGCTGTTAATGATAATGTCCAATAAATTGCTTTAAGAAAATTACTATTTGTAAAAATCTCACAACGAGAGATATTCAGTAACAGTACTTTGGAATAAAGATTGTTTGCCAACATAACATGGTTTAGGACGAATGTTGCTGCAATTTTAGACCCAGGAGACATCGTCTCCAGCTGGCTATACGACACTATCTGTGTGCTTATATTTTCGAACAAGGGAATTTAGCACCCCCACTCAGCTCAAAACAGTATCTGAGTAACGCGATTTCCGGGAATGAAGGGAAATAACCTGGAAATCTCAATATACAGATTCAGTTCGACTTCAATTCGATTCAGGTACGTGATGTTGATATGCTCACAAAATGGCGAAACATCAATGTTCCTCGCTTCTGAATGGGATTTAGAATGAATTGTCTCTCCTGTCCGTGAATTTAAGATGTTCTAACACCCGGCGCCTTGAGGGTGTCATCCTCACCGCGCTAAGTTGCAGCTTTCTGGCGAACAAGCACTGCCTATATATTGAGTATGTGCGCAGTCGATAATGCTTTCAACAGTGGCGCCACTTCTAAACATATTTGAATAATAATAATAATAATAATTATTATTATTATTATTATTATTATTATTATTATTATTATTATTATTATTATTATTATTATTATATTAATGTTAATGATAATAATAATAATAATAATAATAATAATAATAATAATAATAATAATAATAATAATAATAATGCGGGATGTTCACAGTTGGAATGCTTTTGATAATAGGTCTACTGCATCAAAGCTTACACGTGTGGTTTAAACTACAACGACAGCACCAGCAAGAACAATTGCAACAACTTAGATACGAAAATTGTTACTTTGTTCTAATCAAAAGAAACTGTAACGTTTTCCTTTTGTGATGTTCAAAGAATGAAATATAACGACAATATTTTCAGTCCATTTCATTGACACAATAAACTTAACATGTATTTCAACTTCTAAGAAAATCTAATGCAATTTTCTCATTACGGAAACTTAATCTGGCGGTCGGAATGTATAATACAATGTTTCTCAATTGTAAAAGACTGAGAATGAAATTTGCAAAAAAGGAATTCTTTTTTTCGTTTTTATTCTGTTTATCAATTGATGTGTGATTCTTAACAGTTCAGTTGCCAACAGTTTGAAAATGAAAGAGTCAGCTTGAAGCGTTGATGTAGCAAACACGCTTTTATATGTTTGTTGCATATCATTATAGACTACAGCGTTACCCCATCACTTGACGTATAACGTTGTGAATATACTTTTGTTTCTAAAGTTGATACTTGTAGTTACGCGTACCTCTGATTCGTTCAACAGTGATCCGAGATAACAAAGAACACGGAACAGCTCAAATTTGAACCATGTTACTCTCATTACGGACTGACAGGCGTAATTAGATTGAAACACATGTGTCTGGTGAACCACTGGTGTTCTGCGCAAATCCCTGTATGCTTAACCCCAAATTCTCTTTAAACAGTTTCTTTGTGAGAAAATATTAGAGTTCGTGTCGTTCCACGTTCGTAATATATTTTATAAATATTATACTCAAAAGCATTAGAACTGGAGGAAACATGTGGAGAAAGAGTCGCTGAAGCAACCACAGATGTGTGACGAAAGATTTCCAGGCAATAGACATAAGATAAAATAAAAACAATAAGAAACGAGTGAAGAACGAATATATAGTGCGTGTGTTTATTTGACAAGGAAAAAAAATGACCCACACGAAACATAACATAATATATTTTTCTTTTAAAATTTCAAGGTACTTAAAATGAAGGAAAAAATGCTAATTCTTGAAACAAAATAAAATATTCATATAATGAGCTAAATTTTTTTGTTTCTTCATTTGCATCATTTTGTTATTATACAGGTCACTACTTGGAACCGAACTCCGAAAAGATACAAAAGATATGCGGCCCATGTATTTTCAGGACAGCATTCAAGAGTAATACAACACTTCGCAAATATCTCCTTCGAGTAAAACCACCAATAGAAGAGAATATGACCAAAGATGGCTTGTATTCCATCCCATGCAGCTGTGGTAGGTTATACAAAGGCGAAACATGTCGCCCCCTCAAAATAAGGGTAGAGGAACATCGCAAAGCTGTGACATGTGGAGATATTGATAAATCGGGTATAGCTGATCATGTATGGAAAAATGGAGACCACCTCCTCCTGTGGGATGAAGTTAAAATGATAGACAGAGAACACCACTGGAAAATACGAAAACTAAAAAAGCAGCACATATGCTAGGATACAACAACCTCCTAAGCAGACTGAGTGCAGATATGAGTAGCATATGGGAACCGGTATTAAGGAAGGATAGGAAAATATTAGATTGATAAGACCTAAGATTCACTTCATAATTGCCCACCGGCATATGGTGTAGTGGTTAAGGGCGTGGGGTACTAGCTCCAAGATTCCGAGCTCGATTCCAAGCAGTAACCTGAATAATAATATTATTTTTTTAATAATAATAAAGATCATGCTTATAATATTAATAATAACAGCAACAATATGATCAGAGTAGTAGTAGTAGTAGTAATAATAACAATAATAGCAGTAATATATATATATATACATATATATGTATATATATATATATATATATAACAAATGACATCACATTATATGCCGCGAAATAATCAAGAAACAAACATAATTACTGCTACGATGACGATGACGTCGTAGTGTGAGCTTCATTAAAGCTTTTCGAAATTTGTTGATTTAATTGCAAGTAATTACAGTTTCGTGTCGGATTTCTTTAGAAACACCAATCTATAATCAGAAAAGCAATAGTGGTGATTCGTTATCGACATCCTTGTTCCTAAGGCTATAGAGTAATGTATATTGTGATATGTATACATATATATATATATATATATATATATATATATATATATATACATACATAAACATACATATATATATACATATGTATATATATATATATATATATATATATATATATATATATATATATATATATATATTGCATATATGTTTCTATGCAAACATGCATACATACGTCTACATACATATATATCGTATATAAACATATACATACATGTATGTATATATATATATATATATATATATATATATATATATATATATATATATATGTATATATATATATATATATGTATATGCATGTGTATGTATATGCATGTGTGTGCATGTTTATTAATATTCATTCTATATGTGCTTGTATGTATACATATATGTGTATGGGTATGGACGTATACATACATATATATATATATATATATATATATATATATATATATATATATATATATATATATATATACATGTATATATATGCTTATATATAAACATATGGGGGTTGTGTGTGCGTAATTGCAAGTCTGCTATAAT
>NC_142952.1:7204197-7206697 GCF_046866305.1 Octopus bimaculoides
TACGTTACAAGATGTCACGTTAAATCTGTAGATTGCATTAAGAATAATACACACGGTATCTATATCTGTTGCCACGAGAGAGAGACAGAGACGGAGAGAGATAGGGAGATTTTGTGGACTAAATCTTATAAGATATATTTACGTTCGTCCATGACATAAGATATTAAATTCTTTGGCAATTTTGCTTTGTCAATAGAAAATGATATTGTAAAAATGATTTAGAAAGTGTTATGAAAACATTTACAAATCTAAAGTCTAGACAAACATGTTTTGTACAGTATTTCTGTGTTTTTCAGCATCCGTTCTGTTGTTCATATTCTTTGATTTATTAGGAGAAATTTCATTACATCTACGGAAGTTCAGTGATGGTACGTGGTTCAGAGGTTAGAGTGTTGCACTCGCCATCGTGGTTTCGATTCCCGGACCGAGCGTTTTTTTTTGTTTTTTTTTAGCAGAACGCTTCATTTCACGTTGTTCCAATCCAGTTAGCGATAGATGAGTAACTCTTCGATGGTCTGGCGTCCCGTTTAGGGGCAATACGATTTTTGGTCGCTTATAAGCCATGTAAATCAGATACGGGACCTACGAATCCATGGACACGAAACAGTAATGTCCAGGTTACGTTTTACTTCAGCACACACACAATTTAAATTGTAAAACAGTTGTAAATTGTAAAACATAACTGTGAACACTACTACATGAACCTGAAGATTGCATAGTTTAATGCATGAAATTACTAATTCAGTCAGAATGGACATTTAATATTCTATCTTTATATTATATTATATGTTATATTATATTATTATAAGATTGTAAATAAAACGTGAGAATCAAAGTTGGAATTTATTTGAGTAATATATATATATATATATATATATATATATATATATATATATATATATATATATATATATGCCTCAGTTTGTCAACGTCTTTCTCAATTGGATATGTGTGTGTGTGTATGCATGCATGTATGTGTATATAACCGAGGGTTTGCGTAAGGGACTGAATTTCCTATTATTGAAACGCACGTATTAAATGCTTTCAAAGTATAATTACTTGATCTGACTTCATTATTACAAACCATATCTATGTGTGTGTGTGTGTGTGGCTGTCTGTGTCTGTTTGTGTGTGTGTGTGTGTATACAGACACATTTGTGTGTATATATATATATATATGTGTGTGTGTGTGTGTGTGTACATGTATATACATATATATGTATAAAGACACTCACCTATTAATACTTGTGTATCCATCATTCTATCTATCCATCTACCCATCTATCTTAACCAAGATTTGCCTGGACAACATAACGCTAAAGAAATACGTAAATAAATAAATATAGAAAGAAAGCAAGAAAGAAAGCAAGAAAGAAAGCAAGAAAGAAAGGAGGAAAGAAGGGACGGAGGGGACGGAGAGATGAAGGAAGGAATGAAAGAAAGAAGGAAGAATGGAAGGAAGGAAGAATGGAAGGAAGGAAGAATGGAAGGAAGGAAGAATGGAAGGAAGGAAGAATGGAAGGAACGAAGGACATGCCTACCCTGTAACGTTAACAATATGGCTGCCATAACTACATCCATAATCATAACTCCATGATTTATTTAAGACAAGCCTGTACAACATTACCAAAATGTTTTAACTCTCTTTTCCTTACTTCGAAATTTTTCTTGTTTTGCCAAAGTGAAGAAAGAAGAACAGAGGAGGGGACAGGCAGATCTTGTAAATGCTGTCGTATGTGGAAATGCACGTTCTCTTACGTATTAGACAGGAGTAATTTCCAAATCTAATATTCCTGGAATCTTTTTATCAACATTATCAAATCTATTCCTCGATAGATTGGCTGGTATTTTTCAACTAGTCGACAACCTTTTTCTTTTTCGTTGTTTTCTTCTTCTTCTTCTTCTTCTTCTTCTTCTTCTTCTTCTTCTTCTTCTTCTTCTTCTTCTTCTTCTTCTTCTTCTTCTTCTTCTCCCTCTCCTATCTAATCGATTCCAGTCGTAGTTTCAACGAATTCTTTTTGACACTGTAAGGTTTATTGGTCTTCCTCTTCACTAGCATTATTGCATCAACTCTTTAATAATTTTATGGGTGGACCTTTTTTTCTCCCCTTTTTCATAATTGACGAATGATGAAATTTCTAGATATCATTTTTGAAATGAACTCAATTTCATCTATCATTATTATTATTATTATTATTATTATTATTATTATTATTATTATTATTATTATTATTATTATTATTATTAAAGCTGACAGAATCGTCAGTACGCTAGACGAAATGCTTAGGGTATTTCGCCCGTCGATATGTTCTGAGTTCAAATTCCGCCGAGGTCGATTTGGCCTTACATCCTTTTCGGGGTCGATAAATTGAGTACCAGTTACGCACTGCGGTCAATGTAATCAACTTAATCTGCCCTCACAACCTGCCCTTGTGGCAAAAATTTGAAACCATCATCATAATCATTATGATTATTATTACTATTATTATTATTATTATTA
>NC_142952.1:7216697-7219197 GCF_046866305.1 Octopus bimaculoides
CTATCACTTCGGTGCGATTTATTTTTATATAAACAGATAGAGAGAGAGAGTAGATAGACAGACAGACAGACAGATAGATAGATAGATAGATAGATAGATAGATAGATAGATAGATAGATAGCTAGATAGATAGATAGATAGATAGATAGATGTGTGTGCATATATATATGTACGTGCCTATATATATATATATATAGGTACACACGAATATGTGATACATATTTTTCTGTATGTGTGCATTTATATATATAAATGTATCCACTCATATACCTATATACATACATACATATACTTATGTGTGCATATGTGTGTGTGTATGTATATGCATATACTTAAATATATACATATATATATATGTATACATATACATATGTTTGTGTATGTATATATATATATATATATATATATATATATATATACATACATATATATATATATATATATATATATATATATATATATATATATATATATATATATATATATATATATATATATATATATATATATATATATATATATATATATATATATATATATATATATATATATATATATATATATATATATATATATATATATATATATATATATATATATATATATATATATATATATATATATATACATATATATATATATATATATATATATATATATATATATATATATATATATATATATATATATATATATATATATATATATATATATATATATATATAATCAATAAAATATTGAGGATCCATTAAATAGAGTAGACGTTTCGTTCAGTTCAGTTCTAATAAGAAAGAAGAAAATATATATTTCTAAATAAAAAAAAAATACAGAATTTGAAAATTGATCTTCTTGCTTGTGTAATAAAAAATAATAACAAAAACAACAATAATAACAATGACAACAACAACAACAACAACAGTAATAACAACAACTACTATAATAATACTCATAGCAAAAATAATAATAATAATAATAATAATAATAATAATAATAATAATAATAATAATAATAATAATAATAAATATTTATCCATTATTTTTCTCAGTTTCACTATCGCGTCCTGTTGTTCGCCATGACAGATAATATGAGGTGTGAAATTTCATTTGTGAAATATGGAAATCGTTGAAAATATAGTTGTCTTATATATATATATATATATATATATATATATATATATATATATATATATATATATATATATATATATATTATTTGCATTTTTATAGCGTGTTTTGAGGGACTTTTTTTCTAATCTTTACGTTTCTTTTTTTGCGGTTTTGCTTCTATTTATTTATTTATTATGTTTTTACGTTTCAAAATAAAAGTAAAAATAATAACAGAAACAGCGAACGAAAAAACCAAAACAAGACATCTCCCTTCACAAAAACCTGAAGCAGATACAAAAAAAAAAAACAAAAGCGAAAATAAATTTGTTTAAATGAATTGATAGGTTGAAGATGAAAAGATTATTTTTTAGTCGTAATATATATACATGTGTGTGTGTGTGTGTGTGTGTGTGTGTGTGTGTGTGTGTGTGTGTGTGTGAAGATATATGTATTGCATATGTATATGTATGTATATAATTTTATATTTATATTAATATTATATATGCACACATAAGTACGTACAAAGGTATATGTCATATATATATATACATTACTTATATACTGTACATACATAGTAGAGTATAACCATTATAAATACATTAGGTATTACATCTATCACAAACATATATATATTCGTATATGCATACACATATATACATATATATATATACAGTTGCACATTCATACATACATACATATACATATACACACACACACACACACACACACACACACACACACATATATATATATATATATATATATATATATATATAAACATATATAGAAAATAATTATTAAAATAAATAAATAAAACAAAATAATCGCTTTCAACAAAAGAATACTTTAGATGTAAACAGGCATTTTTTTCTTGTTGCTGTCGTTGCTGCTGCTGCTGCTGCTACTGCTATCACTGCTGTTTTTGCTTCTGTTATTGTTGTTTTTGTCAAAACTACCAGAGACAATTTTATATTTTTTAAAAAACCAAAGAAATTTTTAATGGAGTTGACAAAGAAAACAATTGTTTTTTTAGTGTAACATTTAAACGAACGCAGTTGTTATTTCAATTGTCCTTTCGTTGTCTTATGTTGTTTTTATTGTTGTTGTTGCTGTTGTTGTTTTTTTGATGTGATTATAAATAATTTTTCATTATGATTTTTCTTTTAATATTTCATTCAGTTCTTGTTTCTCTCTTTTATTTATTCCGTATTTTTTCTATCAATGTTTTCGCTGTTCTTCCTGTTTGTTGTTGTTTGTTAATATTATTATTATTATTATTATTATTATTATTATTATTATTATTATTATTATTATTATTATTATTATTATTATTATTATCATTATTATTATTATTATTTGGTCAGAAATTATTTAATTTGAAATGTCAAACTTCT
>NC_142952.1:7221697-7234197 GCF_046866305.1 Octopus bimaculoides
ATATATATATATATATATATATATATATATACAGTGAGAGAGGTGAGAGGAGAGAAAAGAGACGAGAAGTATTTATTCATCTCACACGCTCTGCTGCAATTCTCTGGTTTGTTTTGTATCAGAAAAGAAAAGAAAATATATGATGACAGCCAAGACTGTGTTTGGCATTGATTTTTCCTTCATTATGACAGAAAAAAGATAGCTTTATGCTCTTGATGTTTAACCCTAGGCCTGAACTTTCTGGACAGGTCTATGACCAAAAGCATTTCAGCCTTGATCCGCCAGCGTTTCCTATTGTAAGACGTCATGGTATGACTTGTGAAAGAAACGCGGTTGGTATTTCATTTCCTGCCAGCCCATTGGCTCAGCTTATTCGTTGTGTGTACATGGTTACTGCCCTGCGTGCGTAATCGAAAGCAGGGTATTGTAGTTGCTTGTCTTTGTCTGTTTGTCTGTGTGTTTACAAAATTACTGGGAAAAGGCTGTAGTGAAAGCAAAGGCTGATACAGCTTGGCACCAGTGATGTTGCAACTCATTTCTACAGATGAGCAACGTGAAATAAAGTGCCTTGCTCAAGAACACAACTGGAGAAAGGCTGAACTGATTTTCACCAAATTCGGTAGAAATACTCGTTGGGTGAGTGGCTCGAACGCATTAAATTTTACTATAGCCTCGGGCCAACCAAAGCCCTCTGAGTGGATTTGGTAGATGGAAACTGGAAGAAGCCCATCGTATGTCAATGTGTGTGCATGCGTATTTATGTGCGTGTGTGTCTATGTTTCCCCCACCATCGCTTGACAACCGATGTTTGTGTGTTTTCGTCCCTGTAACTTAGCAGTTTTGCTTAAAAGCCCGATAGAATAAGTACTAGGCTGACAAAGAATAAGCCGTGATAGGTAGGTAGGTAGGTAGATAGGCAAGTAGGTGGGTAGGTAGGTAGGTAGGTAGGTAGGTAGGTAGGTAGGTAGGTAGGTAGGTAAACGCTTGCTAAACATTATAGGCTAGCGGAAACAAACTTACTTTACGAGACCATGTTTGCTTCCAACGATTTAAAAGTCCCGAATTAACTCATCATACGTGGTAGAATCGTAGGGCAATAGTCGGGTCGGCGTCGTAAATTGACAAATGACGTAAAAACAGTTGTTGGTCAAGCAGACCGATATACGACATGATAAGGGAAAAGAGCCTCAAACCAGGTGAAAGTGGAGAGCGAGAGCTTGTCTTGGAAGTAACCAGACATCGTTTGTTGACGTGATGTTGCCAGAAGACCATCACAATTTCTGAGAAAAGTACAAAGGGGTCATGGAACACAATTAATAACAAATTTAACCAATCAGTTCTAATCTGAAAGTTAGACGCCACCATCAGCACCATCGTCATCATCGTCCTCATCATCATCATCATCATCATCATCATCATCATCATCATCATCATCACCATCATCATCATCATCATTGTCATCATCATCATTAATACCATCATCATCACCTTCGTCATCATCACCATCATAATCTATCATCATCATCAACACCATCATCTTTGTCATCATTATCATCATCATTATCACCATCGTCAGCATTACTATTATTTTCATTATCACCATCATCATCATCATCATCATCATCATCATCCCTAATAGCATCGTCATCATCGTCGTCGTCGTCATCATTGTCAGTAAAGACAAGAACAGCAGAATATCTCGTTAATCATGCAACTATCCAATTATATATTATTAGCATAAATAAAACAGTCATCAATTTCCTGGCTCTCCCGCTGCCGCTCATAACTATACAAGTCACATGAGCAGCTATTTAACTATAGATGTATAGTATAGATGCATAGAATCTCCCACACTTCAATATCTTGACCTTGTACCACTTAAAGAGCACAGACAGTAGAAAAGGTGAGAGTTGAACCATTGACTCTCCTTTCACCTGGTAGCTCGGCGTCGTATTGATTCGGTCACGATTGAACACACCGCCCAACTTAACTCGCATTCATTCATACACACTGAAAATTACTAGATACATAGATTCACACACACACATACACACACACACACACATACACGCACACACATACACGTATTCATATACACGTATAAAGCTCCGAAATAGCTTCACACAAATACATATAAATGTGGGGTGGTGGTGCATGTGTATATGAACGCATATATGCATATATATATATATATATATATATATATATATATTATATGTACATACACGCACACATATGTATATATACATATGTGTGTATATCTACAAACATACACACACAGACATATATATATAAATATATATATGTATGTATGTATGTATTTTATATTTACATTCACACATACATATGCCTTGATATTCATGTGTGTGTATACATACATATAAATCAAAATATATGACTATATATTGTATATGAATATGTATTATATGTATATATATGCACATATACATATATGTATGTATTTGTATATATATGCGTGTATGTGCACATATATATATACGTACATGAATATATACATATATACACCCATACCTGCACAAACACATATACATGTAAAAGCATTCATTTATACGAGCATATACATATATATAAATATATATATATATATATATATATATATATATATATATATATATATATATATATATATATATACGCACACACGTATGCGTACATAGATATCAACACATATATATATACAGACACACATACACATGTACGTACGAACATACATACATACATACATACATACATACATACATACATACATGCATACATACATACATACATAAAAACTTTCCTTATTTTTCTCCTACTAAACTTTCATTATTCCTCGCTTCTCAATCAATATGTTATGCTGTCTGGAAGAATGTATTCCCGTCTTTGAGTCAATGCCAACCAATTAGAATAAAATGGCAGATAAAATGAATGCGATGCCATATTGATGGCCATTTTGTCTGTAGAATTTTATGTCTGTCTCTATTTTGCTGCGACTCTGCTCAACGTTATTTATAATGTCTTAATTTTCGGCAACCATGTCTTACAAAACAGAATATTGTGTCTTTGAGATTAAATTAATTTTCATTTTCACTTACACAAACACACATAAAATCACAAACGCGCAGACATACAAACTATCATACTTCCCTCCATGTATATATATATATACATACATATATATATATATATATATATATATATATATATATATATATATATATATATATATATATATATATATATATATATATATATATATACATATATATAAACATGCATGTATATATTTATACACATACACAGACATAACAAATGAAGGAAACAGGAAACGGAGTGATTTAAGAACTATAATCATGCATAAAAAATATCAGCA
Organism: Octopus bimaculoides; assembly: GCF_046866305.1. NCBI lineage: Eukaryota > Metazoa > Mollusca > Cephalopoda > Octopoda > Octopodidae > Octopus > Octopus bimaculoides. The sequence continues at coordinate 7,225,071 of NC_142952.1, forward strand.
TTTTTATCAAAATACCTACCGGTTTCAATTTTTTAAACTCAATTTAGTAATGCTATTAGCGAAGGGAAAATAAACTGAATTAAATTAATATTTTATGTTTGCAGTTATGAAAGTTCACATTTTTTGCTACACAATCTACAATATACACACCTAGCTATATATTTGCGCATCTATATATAAGTATGTATACAAGTATGTTTGTGTATGTCCGTGCATGTGTATGTCTTTTTGTATGTGTATGTTTTTTGTGCGTGTACGATTGTGTACGAGCAGAGTGCATGGTGTTTTCGTAGCCAAAGGTTTTATGTGATTGGCGCTAAGCGGAGGAATACATCTGTGGGTTTGAAGTAATGTCATCGACGAGTATGGTCAACCAACGTCAACCGCACGAAACCTTTAACTATGACGATATAATCCACTTTGCTAGCATATAATTACCATGGGTTGTACAGATTTTCTAAGACAACAACTGAAAATATATGAACTTTGTTAGATAAGTTCTGCAGCTAGCTATTTCAGTCAAACAAATGCCGTTGTAGTAGCAATAGAATGGATAAAGAAAGAAGACCATGTTTCTGCCAGTGGAATGTTTTATGCTGGTAATTCAGTCTTTCTTTGCCAATCAGTAAATATTGGCCTACGATGTTTGTATGGTTAGCAGCAGTACTGTCCCAGATATGTGAGCATTCGCATCTCCTGTATTCCATTCGTATCGATCACTTCGGCCAACTACGGCTTTTGATCATTAATATTGAGTCAATAAATCGAAGAAGTACACAATCAATTGTTGATATGACCCCTGGCTTTTGTTGTTGTTGTTGTTGTTATTGTTGTTTTAAATATTTTTTAACGAAAAAGATTAATAGAAGAGTGTGAAGGCTCCACTTTTGACTGAACGAAAGTTAGCTTTAAAATATTAGAAAATTAAGAATATTTTCACGAAAGTATTAATGGAAGAATCAGTGGGTTCCACATATTTTTTTAATAAATCAAAAACTGAAGTAGATTTTAGCGAAAATGGTAATGGAAATATCAGAGGGTTCCATTTATAACTTAGCGAAACAATTCTTTAAAATGTAAAATACATTTTGATGAAAAAAATTGCAGAATCAGAGGATACCAAACAAAACAAAATTCGTTAAATTTTTTAAAAGTTTTACATTTTAGCGAAAATACTGGTTTCAAATTTTCGCACAAGGGCAACAATTTCGGGGAAAAGGATAAAGTCGATTACATCGACCCAGTAGTCAACTGGTACTTATTTTATGGAGTACGAAAGGAGGAAACTAAAGTGGACCTTGGCAGAATTTGAACTCAGAACGGACGAAATATCGCTAAGCATTTTGCTCGGCGTGCCAATTATTCTGGCATCTCGCTGCCTTTTTTTAACGGAAATACTGGTTTCAAATTTTGGCATAAGGCCAGCAATTTTGAGGACGGGGATAAAACGATTACACCGACCTCAGAGCTCAACTGGTACTTATTTTTTTGACTCCGAAAGGATGGAAGGCAAAGTGACTCAGATTGTAAACACGGATGAAATGCCGCTAAGCATTCTGTTCGGCGTGCTAACGATTCTGCCAGTTCTTCGCCTTTTTTAGAGAAATATTTATAGAACAATCGGAGTATTCCTCTTATAAATAAACGAAAGGATTTTTAAAACGAAAAGAAATGAAGTACATTTTTTACTGAAAGTATTAACAGAAGAACCGAAAGCCTCCAAACGGAAAATTTCTTTTAAATATCAAAAGAAAAAGCTGAAGTACATTTAAACAGAGATATTACCTGAAGAATCAGTGTTTTCTACTTATAAATTAGTGAAAGAATTTTTAAGCTTAAAATATTCTTTTGTTGTATTTTATCCAATATGCCCTCGTTATGTTTTAATATATACTGAATTTCGTTGTTTTCCTTTTACATAAATTGTCTAAAAACCGACAGCAACAAATTCGGAGTAACGATTGGGGAAAATTTCAGCCTCCAGTAAACTATATAATCATAATTTGACTTATTCTTTCTAAACCTAGTACTTATTCTACCGGTCTCCTTTGCAGAACCGTTAAGTTACGGGTGCGTAAGCACACCGACATCGGTCACCAAGCGATAGCGGGGGACAACTGGCCGCCAACACTTTTTTCTGCAAAATAGGGGTAGTTTATCCTGCTCAGGCTATATTATTAGCATTATCCTGCGTTTGAGAATTTTCAAAAACAATTTTAATTTAAATCACTTCTTTAACTTTCTAAGACATCTCAACGCTTCTAAAGCAAACTTTGTTTGTTTGTTTACTTTCATCGTAATTTGAATTTATATATATATATATATATATATATATATATATATATATATGACAAGCTTTCAGTTTCCATCTACCAAATCCACTCACAAGGCACTTGCGCAAGGTGCTACGCAGTAGGACTAAACCCGGAACCATCTGGTTGATAAGCAAGCTACATACATACATACAAACATACATATATATAACGGACTTCTTAGATTTTCCGTCTGTCAGATCTACTCACATGGCTTTGGTCGGCCCGAGGCTAGATTAAAACACATTTCCCCAAGTTGCCACGCAGTGGGTTTGAACCCGGGACTATGTGACTGGGAACTGAACCTCTTACCAAACGGCCATGCCTACGCCTATGCATGTGTGTGTGTATGTGTGTGTGTGTGTGTGTGTCTGTGTCTGTGTGTGTGTGTGTGTGTGTGTGTGTGTGTGTGTGTGTGTGTGTGTGTGTGCCTGAATTCAAGTGAATGTAAATAGATTTTTTTCACACTTTCACGCATGATCGATATAAATTGATGATCATCGATGTGACCAAATTCATTGATTAACGCCAATAATGTCGACGTTTTAAAGTTAAATGGAAAGAAACAGAAACAACCAATCACAACACAAAACTAAAATAAACCAAATTTCTCGTCCATTAGCGTTTGTTATTATTCATTTGATAAGGTTTGTTGTTCTAGTGGTGGTGGTGGCAGTAGCGGTATGTGGTAGTATTAATGGTTGTGGTAGTTACGGCGGCGGTGGTGGCAGTGGTAGTGCCGAGAATAGTGGTAGTGGTAGTGGTGGTGGCTGTAGTAATTATAGTGGTGATAGTGATGGTGGTAGTGGAGGTGGTGGTTGTTGTGGTGGTGGTTGTGGTGGATGTTGCTGGTGAATGTGATAGTGGTGGTGGTAATGGTAGTGGTGGTGGTGGTGGTGGTGGTGGTGGTGGTGGTAGTGGTTGCAGTGGTGTTAGCGTTGCCGTTTTAATCATTCTGTTATCGTTGTTGTAACTGCTGGGGATTTTGCTGTTATGGATATCGTCATCATCATCGTCGTCGTCGTCGTCGTCGTCATCATCTTCACCATCATCATCATTATCATCCTCATCATTATCATCATCGTAGTTATTCTTGACAATGACATTATTAGTCTTGCTGTTGTTGTTGTTGTTGTTGTTGTTATATAGACAAACAGACAGACAGATAGACAGATTAACAGACCAGTTGACAAGGAAATAGAAAGAGACTTTGGATTGACACAAAATACGTTGAAGTCCGAAAATTGCCGAAACTGAAGTCCGAATATTGCCGAATTGTCTCTTTTATCTAACAAAAAGAAAAACAAACAAACAAACGAAAAAAAAAAATAAAAATGTCTTTTTTTTCATCTTGAAAAATTTTTTTTTTTTTTTTTTTTTGCTATTTGCTCTCATTTTCAACATCTGTTTTGTTTTGTTTTTGTCTGTGTAGTCTTTTATTTGTTTTGTGGGGGTCTTTCTGAAGTGATGGGGATTGTATTATTGTCTTTTATGTATTTCATGTCACCGTCCCTTATTTCATTCCTGAAAAAAATAAACCAATTCCATCGCTAAGAGACAGACGACTTCGAGAGCAGAGTTTGTCCATCCGCAAGAATCTTCGAGTTATCATCAACGGTTTTCCTTATTTTATTTTTTAACCTTTTATGTTTAATTTAATTTCATTTTTATTTCATTTTATTTTATTTCTATTTATTTATTTCCTTCAGCGAAAGTCTTGAAGTTAACGAATCAAAACCATTTCCCAGGTAATCAGACACACCTTTTCACCTAAAACCCAGTCTTTCGGTATCAGTGTTTCTTCGTTGACATGACCAGAGTAGCAATAGTAATACGGTTAATAATGGCCTTTTTTTTTACTACGGGAAAGTTCAGTTCCACACACACGCACACATGTGCCAACAGACCACCACCACTTCCATCAATACCACCTCCCCCACCAAACGAGCAGACTATTTTTGTTCTAACTTTATGTAATGGTCACCGTCTTGTTATTATTGGTTGTCTCTCACATTACTCGATCGCCTTACGCTCTCCAAAGGACGCTGAGCAGCAGAAAAATCTGTCTTGTCTTTCGCTTTGTAATTAACAACTTGCTTTTTTGATTCATGTGATTGCATTTCGAGAAACATGGTGGTGCGGAGGGTGGGGGTGAGTTGGTGGGGTGGAGGTGAGTAATGTAGAAGGAGCAGTTGTGCTGTTGGAAGGTCATAAGAAGATGGCGGCAACGGCGGCGATAGAAATGGAAGTACGAACAAACGAACGAACGAACGAAGAGGAAAAAAGAGGAAAAGAAGAAGAGAAGGAGGAGGAGGAGAAGAAGAAGAAGAAGAAGAAGAAGAAGAAGAAGAGTCAGAGGAGAAGAAAGAGGTGGACAGGAAGGAGGGTGTAGAAGGGGAAGGGAGAATGAAGTGGAGGAGGAGAAGGAGTAACAGGAGGAAGAAGAGAAGAAGAAGGAAGAGGAGGAGAAGGATAAAACGAACAGAAAATGAAGAAGATGAGGAGGAGGAGGAGGAGGAGGAGGAGGATGGAGGAGGGGATGGATGGAGTGGAGTACAAGATGATGCCGGTGGAGGTGGTCGAGGACATGAAAGGAGCAGACATTTTTAAGACTTGAGGTTTCCCACTTTTTTCCCAATCAATGATTAACCCTTGTCTCCTATTGATCTCTGTCGGAGGGACACACAGACACACAGACATACTGACACACCGACGTACAGACATGCAGAAATACGGACATACAGACACATAAGCGCACAGACATACAGATACACAGACACAAACACACGCTTATATACACACAGAGATTTAACGTATAGACATATATATATGCATACATATATTTATAAGTGTATGGGTGTATATATTTATATATACATGTTCCTTTTTTATTCTTTGTAAGCTTAGTACTTATTCTAATCGTTCTCTTTTGCCGAACCGCTAAGTTACGGGGACATAAACAAACCAACATCGGTTGTCACGTGACGATTGGGGGGGGGACAAAAAGGCTCACACATAAATATATGCATATATATATATATATATATATATATATATATATATACACATATTTATATATAAACATATATATATATATATATATATATATATATATATATGTGTGTGTATGTATATATATATATATATATATATATATACGACGAGCTTCTTTCAGTTTCCGTCTACCACTCACAAGGCTTTGGTCAGCCCAAGGTTATAGTAGAAGACACTTGCCCAAGTTGGCACACAGTGGGACTGAACCTGGAACCATGTGGTTGGGAAGCAAGCTTCTAACCACGAAGCCACTCCTGCGCCAAACGAACATAAACACATAACGGACGGAGAAACAATGCTAAAATTCATATTAAGAAGATATATACAGGTATGGTGATGCAAACGGGAAAAACAGAACTCAAAATATTAATATATGGTTGATAAATGCTAAGGCACGAAACTCTCGGGCCTTGAGTCACTCTGTTGCTTCTACTAAGTATTAATAAGGAATATATATATATTCGTATTTAGTACAGATTGTCAGGTAGGTGTATAGATATAGGCGTGTCCTTGTTTCCGAGTATGATGTAGCGACTATCATCAAATACGAAAAGGAAGAAGAAAGAGGGAGAGAAAGAAGGAGATCAATAACCGACCCAAAGGTTTGAGAAAAACATATGAAATGCATTTATGTGTGTGCGTGTGCGCGCGCGTATCTGAATGAGTTAGTGTGTGTGTGTGTGTGTGTGTGTGTGTGTGTGTGTGTGTGTGTGTGTGTGTGTGTGACTGTGTATTCATGCATATACATATGGATATATATATAAGTGTATTTATGTATGTATATACATGTCTATACTTATATATGTATATATATATATATATGTATATGTATACATATATATACATATATACACACACATATATGTATGTTTATATACTTACATATATATGTTTACATATACATTTATATATGTTTATATATACATGAATATATACTGTATGTATATATATATATGTGTGTGTGTGTGTATATGTCTAATGTGCATGTATATGTGTATATATATATGTGTGTGTATATATATATGCGTATATATACATATGTATACATACATATATATACACATATACATATATATGTATGTATGCGTATATATATATGTATATATATATATATATATATATATATATATATATATATATATATATATATATATATATATACATATGCATATATATGTGTGTGAGTGTGTTTATATATATATATATATATGTATGTATGTAGATATATATATATATATATATATATATATATATATATATGTATATACACACATATATATATATATATATATATATATATATATATATATATATATACATATATATATATATATATATATATATATATATATATATATATATGTATATATATATATGTATATGTGTGTATATGCGTATGTGTTTGTCTATATGTGACGCAATATATTATATAAAGGAACGAGGCGATAAAAGCCACAGTTTATCGTTTGTTACTTCAAACCATTCTCAGTGAATATTTCCTAATCATCTCCTTATCTTTCACTTTTTATTCGCCTGACCAATCAGAAAGGTGAAGAAAATTAGCGACCGATGATGCGCTTTATCTTCAACTTTTTTCAAACGGTTTACGGAGAAACGTGTCATCATGATTGATGCTAAACCATTGTTGTTGACGTTAATATTGTTCTTGTTGTTGTTGCTGTTGTTTTATAGTTGATGTTGTTGGTGTTGTATAACTCACGTTAACCCGGATGAAGCGGACATACGATAAAACGAAAAAAAAACTTTTCCTGCTATGACATTTTGTCGTTTGTATATCGATAACTAAATTCGCCAATACGTTCGTTTCTTGCTGTATCTTTCTATGACGCATTTTGTATCCAAATCAGTTCCCAATTCGTGTATCCGAATCAGTTCCCAGTATTTTATTTCCTCGTTCTTTTCTGTAGAAGAGCGTAGGTTCGAAACGTCAAGGATTCTTCCATTTTTCCCGAGCGGCGTCACATTAATACACCTTGTTTGTTGTTCTCTCACCTTTCTTTGTCTTCTTTCTTTCCCTTCTAGTACAATTCAAAATGTCTGCGTGTGTGTGTGCGTATATATATATATATATATATATATATATATATATATATAGAGAGAGAGAGAGAGAGAGAGAGAGAGAGAGAGAACATCTGGTCCTCATCAGCCAAAAACTGAAGCAAGTGCGATTTCAGGTCGTCATCATTATTGAAAGTTTTACCATTCAAAGAATTTTGCAAACTTCGAAATAAATGGTAATCTGATGGTGCAAGGTCAGGGATATATGGTGGATGTGGAGGGGGAGGGGGGAGGAGGAGGAGGAGAGGAGGAGGAGGAGAGGAGGAGGAGGAGGAGACGAGGAGGAGACGAGGGGGAGACGAGGAGGAGACGAGGGGGAGACGAGGAGGAGACGAGGAGGAGAGGAGGAGGAGGAGAGGAGGAGGAGAGGAGGAGGAAGAGGAGGAGTAGGTGGAGGAGGAGGAGGAGGAGGTGGAGGAGGAGGAGGAGGAGGTGGAGGAGGAGGAGGAGGAGGAGGAGGAGAGGGGGAGGAGAGGGGGAGGAGAGGAGGAGGAGGAGGAGGAGGAGGAGGAGGAGGAGGAGGAGGAGTGGGAGGCGGAGGAGAGGAGGAGGAGGTGGAGGAGGTGGAGGAGAGGAAGAGGAGGAAGAAGAAGATGTTGATGAGGAGGAGGAGGGGAAGAAGGTGGACGATGATTATGACGATGATGATGATATTGACGATGACGACGACAGTAATGATGATGATAATGATAACAGTGAGGAAGATAATGATGGTGATGATGATTAGATGGTGGTGGTGGTTGTGATGGTGTTTGTTGTGGTGGTGGATAATTTATACAACCATGCCTTGTACAATGTCTTCAACGTTCAATTAAAACAGATTTGCTACAAAAGCGTAGCAATTCCACCAAAAACATCCACTTCGGTGCACCAATGAAGAACAACCGATGCCTTCGTTAGACGGCTTCGTTGGCGAGTGCCACTTTGCAACCGACGCCACCAGCGAATGGGTAACTAAGAGTAGCAGTCTTAAATTCGGGTTCGAAACTAATAACACAGCTCCACCCAACCAATTGTCCCATTCTCTTGTCCTTCGAATTTATATTAGTCTGGTGCACCAAATGTCACCTTTTCTTAGATCAGCAGCTGAAAAGCTGGAGGGCCTCACCGGCCCTGGTTTCGTCGCGGTTGTCTATGGATGACCGTCTTCCGGAAAAAAAAACTCTGTGGCATGTTTAATTAACCCATCAGGTGGAATCTTCACAGGTGCAACTACTTCGGATCAGAAGAGACCTGAGAACATATAGCCTCCACACTTCTCAAGATATTAGAACCCGCAAACCAGAGCTCCACAACTGGATGCAGTTTTAAAAACCTATACAAATGGTATATATTATATGATATCAGAGTATTGTACTATCATAGTCCTTCAATAATCTCACTCTCTTTCTCTCTCTCACTCTCTCCAATAAAATATAACTACATAAACAGACACACACACACACATGTATTATATATATAACATATATACATGTACGTATGTGCGTATGTACGTTTGTTTGTATATATATATATATATACATCTGTATGTATGTGTGTATATGTATATATATATATATATATATATATATATATATATATATATATATATATACATAATATGGATAAAATACATGTACGTAAATATGTATATGCATATATATATACGTTAAAGTATAACCATTCACACACTAATACACACT
>NC_142952.1:7239197-7251697 GCF_046866305.1 Octopus bimaculoides
TAGCACAAAAATTACACGGTTACATCAAGTTTCATGTCAAGTTAACACCTAAGTAACTAGCAAACGATGAACAAAATCGTTCTCTGGGAAAAAAGAAAACGGGACTTAATGTGCAAGCACCCAGTATACAGCCTGGGTTTTGTTTAACGTCTTAGGATTACATAGTTCTAAATACAACATGAAAATTGATGTAACGATGTAGTAACTTTAATCGACTATATTATTTACATATTTTTCTTTCATTATTTACTCATATTGAGTAGACTGTCTTTATTCGTGTATACAAGTAAAACTTATATTTAAAGACAGGAGAATTATATTATGTGTGTGCATGTGTGTGAACGCGATTATAAATATTCATATATGTACATATATATATATATATATGCGTGTGTGGGTGTATATGATATATACATACAATATGATATATATAGTATAAAGATATACACGCAAATCTTAACTCAAACACACAAACATATATATATATATATATATATATATATATATATATATATATATATATATATATATATATATATATATATATATATATATATGTATGTATGTGTATGTATATATATATATAGAGAGAATTGAAAGAGTGACAGAACGGACAGTCAGAAAGACTGACAGGCAGACTCCCGGACAGGGAGGAAATTAACTTCTAAATTCCATGTTTATTTCAGTGATTTTTATCTACTTTCAACTCACAAGACACCGTACCGCCATTACCTAATCACCTACCAACCAAACAACTCCGTCTTTTCTTCAAGCTTCCTTTCTTTATTATCTTCGTCAATATAAACTTGTTTTATTCAGTAGTGGTTCGGTTGCCGTTTTGGGGGATTTTTTAGAAAATATTTTTTTATTCCATTTTTTAAAAATTCTTTATTCATTCTTTTTTCTTTTTTTTTTTTTGCAGCCATTTGTACTAACATATAAAACCTCTCTAATCATTGAAGTTTGAAAATCTTCTAGCTAGCTACTTCAGCAAGACAAAGAAGGAGGTACAAATACTATACGCACATACAAACGTTTATATATACATATATATATATATATATATATATATATATATATATATATATATATATATATATATATATATATATATATATATATATATATATATATATATATATATGTATATATATATATATATATATACATATATATGTACACATATATATATTATGTATATATATATATATATATATATATATATATATATATATATATATATATATATATATATATATATATATATATATATATATATATATATATATTCGTTATATAAGTATATGTATGTTAGTATGTACGTATATAATATAAATATATTCTTATAATGTGAGCAAATTACACAGATAGATAGAGAGAGATATATACATTCATACATATACATATATATACATACATATATACGCATACCCACGCACACACACACATATATATAAATCATAAATACGTATATATATATTTCTATATAGAGATAGCTATGCACATACACCTACATACATATGTGTATGTGTGCGTGCGTGTGAGTGTGTGTGTTTGTGTGTGTGTGTGTGTGTGTGTGTGTGTGTGTGTGCATGTGTGCGTGTGTATAAACACAAGTACTTATATATATATATGTATATGTATATGTATATGTATATGTATATGTATGTATGATGTCAAAAACGTATACCAAAATCTCTGCCAAAATTCAATACAAACCACTTGTGTAACAATTATAAGGATTAACATTGAAGTTATCGCTTCTCCCCACGACCACCAACACTTAAAAAAAGTAAATATATAATCTCACAGGGGATATTCGATGTTTAATAGGCGTCTCCGTCTCTCTCTCTCTCCCCCTCTTTTCTCTCTCGCTCTTTCTCTCTTTACTTCTTCTCATTCACTCCCCGCTCCCTCTCATTAGACAGTGGTATATGTTTTTATACGTGTGTGCATATGTGTATGTATGCGTGTGTGCGTGCGTGCTGTCTAAGTTTTTTCTTCCCACCCGCACAGGTATTCACATACACACATATATACATAGATATATATATGTACATACATTTATATATACATATACATATACACGCACACATATACATATATATAAACGTATATATATAAACACACACATACATACAAACCTATAGAGACCTACTCGAATTTAGTATACACAAGTTACATAATGGCTGTATATTATGCCAAAAGAATATGTGTGCGTATATATTACAGATGAATACATACATATACGTGTGTGTGTGTGTATGTGTGTGTGCGTGTGTATGTGTGTGTGTGTGTTTATGTATATTTGTTTATATACAATGTGTATATCCGCACACGTACTCTTTTCATGTATGCACATACGTGTGTGAGTATATATGTATATATAAATATATACATACATACATATATACATACATACATACAAACATAAACACAGACATATTCACTTAGATACAGAACACACCAATGCGTATACTCTTGTTTACCTGTCTGTGAGTATGTGCATGTATGTGTGTGAGTGTATAAGTGTGTGTGTCTGTGTGTGTGTGGATTTTTGTTCATTTTGTGGGTGCAAAGAGTATAGGCATAAACAACTTAAGATCGTGTTAGGGGAATGGGCAGTTTGACATTTTTTTTTTTTTGAAAAAGCAATATTTTGGACTTACGACACTCTTGCGTAATAGCAACGGTGTATATATACATTACACTTTTACAAGTAAAAAGGTGACAGTGACTTCTAGGCAGCCTGGTACCCTTCGTCAGTTACTTTACACAACCATCACACACTACCTACATGACATGCCATGTGGACAGTGTCTGATGATTGTGCTGGGACACCAGACGCGTTATAAGACAATGTTTGGTATGTTCTCAGCACATGAAAGCATGTGTCATGTTCATTAAGCAATATTTATCTCTCACCTGCTGGAGTACTTTTTTGCTGATCTTACTATCACCAAACAGTGCACTATATGTGTGTGTGTGTGCGTGTATGGATGTATGGATGTATATGTACATGTATATGTCAATATTCAATTTTATTTCAAGGTTTCTTGTCAATAAAGAACCACTTTCTAATCTAGATTCAAGGCTCCTTCATTGGAATTTCAACAACATCAACAGGGCATTTTTGTATGTAAGCATATTATGTATGTATATAACCCCATATATACTTAAATGGCAAACTTCTGGAAAGTTTTACAGATTTTTACAGTTCCAGTGATGTAGGTGTATGTGTGTGTATGTATGTACGTATGTGTGTATGTATGTATAGCTATGTGTATGCACATCCTTGAAAACAGTTATATACAACCATACTAGACGAGACAGGCAAGTACACAAATATATTGTAAAGTTTGATATATTACGTAAAATTTCAAACACATAAACGTACAAAATGATATATTTCTTTATCTATAAATGCATTTAAAATGTATATATAAGTAGACAAAGATAGGGATAGATAGATTAATAGATAAAGAGATACATACATACATAGATACATATATACATACAAACATATATACCTAGTTAAATAGATGGTTAGACAGACAGACAAATGATATGGTAAATAAATGAAAAGACATACAAACAGACAGACAGATAGCCAGATAAATAGGTTGACAGAGAGAGATAGAGAGAGAAAAGGAGAAAGATCTAAAGGTATGTATAAGGATATATATTGTGTAAGTATATATAATGTGTAGAGAGAAAGGGAGAGGAAGGGAGAGAATGAAGGCACCTACAAAGAAATATATTTGTCTGCCTTCTTCTTTCCCGCTTCTCTCCTTCCTCCTCTTTCTCTCTCTCTCTCTCTCTCTCTCTCTCTATCTCTCTCTCTCTATCTCTCTCTATCTATTTCTCTCTCTCTCTCTCTCTCTCTCTCTCTCTCTCTCGCTCCCACTCCCTTTTTGTATGTATGTAATATATATATATATATATACAGGTTTATATTCTTAATCGCTCACCTAAATATATATACAAACTCAAAACAAATGCAATTATCTATGCATACAAACACACATACACGACGTGAATAAAGATAAGACATTTGTCCATTCACTCAGCTATATATATATGTGCATATATATGTGTGTGTATATATATATATATATATATACACATGCATACACACACATATATACACACACATATATATATACATATATGTGTTTGTGTGTACACACATGCACATATATATATATATAAACATACATATATATATGTATACATGTTCTTGTATACGTGCGTGCATATAAGTATATATATATGTGTGTGTGTGTGTGTGTGTGTGTGTGTGTGCCTGTGTTTGTGTGTCTTGGTACCTATATGTATGTATGTATGTATGTATGTATGTATGTATGTATGCATGTATGTATGTTTGTATGTGTGTATGTATGTATGTATGTATGTATCCATGTATGTATGTATGTATGTATGTATCTATGTACGTATGTATGTACGCATGCATCTATGTATGTATGAATGTATGTGTATATACACACTCAAATGCATACAAGCACATACGGAAGCATATAGCTAAAGTCATACCTATACACGTAAACTCGCACAAATACATACACACACACATATATATACACGCACAACATTCACATGCACATACTCACACACACACGTATAAATACCTATACACACGACCACACGGCCACACACACACACACACGGACACACATACTCACATATACATTAACAAGCTTGCTCTAATGAAATAACCTTTTGGCCACAAATATAACCTTTTGCCAAACAAAAATGGCGACTCTGCTGTCTTTTCATACAAACATTAATGTTGCGATTCACATCCTACAAAAAGTCAAGAAAAGCATTTAAATTCAAAGAAAGCAGACGATACTCGCACTCATGCAAACTTTATGTAGCTATTCAGCACAAACAGAAATTTGCTGTAAAAGTATAAAAGAAAATACTATCGATAGTTGCTTAACATAAAACTTAACACAGCTCTTCACGACTTCACAACAGAAAATCTTATGAATAGCAGCTAAATTCAATGAAAGCAGATGATATTCGCTTTGTTGTTGTTATTTGTTTGTGTCTTGTGTTTGTGTGTTTATAAATGTATAAGAATTTATATTTAGTATCGCTTTAAAATAAGTTTAGACACGAGCCTATTAGAAATAATAGCTAAAATCTCCCTCAAACTATATCCTGCGATGTGAAAAATGAGCATAAAAATAAGACTGTGCATTAGTAAACGTTTTTCAGGATTACGCGACCTGGATATAAGGAAAAAGAAAAAAAAAAGAGAGAGGAAGTCCATGGTTTGGACATTTTTACTCCATTATACAGCTACAACTCGATGGGGGATCTCTTGGGGCTAAACAACCACTGCCTAAGGTTTAGAAAAGAAACATTGGTAAAAAAAATAATAAATAAAGTAACTTTAGCATTGGATATACGACAAAAGGCCATTGTCAGCAAGACGCATGGTAATCATATCCGGTGTTGTAGGATTGTTTGAATGGTCACGTAATGAAACCGTACGAAGTATTCATTTCGCGCGTACATACATACATCTATGCATACATACATATATATATACACATATATGCATATACATACATATTATGTATATGTCAATATGCATATGCACACACACACACACACACACACACACTCACACACACACACACACACACACACACACACACACACACATATATATATATATATATATATATATATATATATATATATATATATACATACATTTAACGAGATAGGTAGAGAAGGGTGGTGAATTAACTAAATCGTTAGAACTTAAGCCAAACTGCATTGCAGTATTCGTTCCGGCGCCCTGCGCTGTGAGTTCAAATAAAGTTAGTGTCAACTTTATATATATATATAATTATTCTAAGAAAAAAAACGAAGAAAAAATACAAGAAAAAAACAACATCACGAGAACGCGGTACTTTGCAAAGTATTAACAGACGCTCAGGGAAGGAAAGAAAGGTAGTTTTACGTTTCGAGCAAAGCTCTTCTTCAGAAACAGGAGCCAGAGGAAAGTCGAAGATATATATATATATATATATATATATATATATATATATATATATATATATATATATATATATATGAAATAAAGAAGGTGGCTAGACGCAATTCAAAACCAAATAGGAAATAATTCATCGTCACCAAAATGTGACGAACGGTGCAGAGAGCTCCCTGTGAACTACATTAAAGGTATACGTGTCTGTGGAGTGCTCAGCCACTTCCGCGTTAATTTCATGAGCAGGCTGTTCCGTTGATCGGATCAACTGGAAGCCTCGTCGTTGCAACCGACGGAGTGCCACGATCTAATCTAATTAAAAATTTTTATTATAATTAATTTCATTTTCGTCTCATCTTTTCTGATTTGCTGATTTCTACGCTCTTTTTCGTTTGTTTTAATTCTTTTTTTTTTTAATCTTTTAAAAATGGCGTATTTTTATTTATTTAATTAGTTAGTTAGTTCACTTCTCTTTTTATTTTTGGTTTGAGAAATTTTGGCGGGCTTCGGGTTTCGCCTAGAGAATTAGAGAGGGGTCAATCGTTTCTTCTTTCACCTTGCAACCTCGTTTAAGGTCCGTCACACCAACACTACCATCTTTTTATTTATTAAAAGATGAAGTATATCTTTTACGATAATTACTTTTTTTTTTGCTTGTGACTTTTATTGTTGTTATGTACTCTTGTTGTTTTTGTTTTACGTGAGTGTGTTTAAGTGGAGGCTGGAACATGGATGCGAAACTACTTTTCTTTATTTTTATGCTGTTGTTCAAAAACTGCAGTTTTTATGTTGTTTCTGTAGAGACTTTTTGCTTGTTTTCCTTTTCGATTTTTGTCAGTACCACTCTGTGTGCAGTCCAAGACATTAGCAGGAATTACGTTAACGTTAACCCAACAACTGCCATTATCCGCACTAATTACCATAAAAATACTACCAAGTTTAAATTTTTTTTTATTTTAATAAAAGAAAATAAACATAAAGGAAAATAAATCGTCTTTTTTTACTAATTGGGGTGATAATTTGGGCGTAAATTTATTTCACAGAATAAAATCTCTCTCCACCCTGTCTTTTTCTCTCTCATCTTCTCTTTTTCTTTTTCCATCGTCTCTCTCCCCACCCTATCTTTCTCCGCTCTCTCCCTCTACACTGTCTCCCTCTCCCTCTACACTGTCTCTCTCTCCACTTTCTCTGTCTCTTTCTCTGCACCCTCTCCCTTTCTGTATCTACAACCTCTCTCTCTCTCTCTCTCTCTCTCTCTCTCTCTCTCTCTCTCTCTTCCCACCTTCCTTCTCTCCACTTTCTTTCCAACTGCTCTCCAAACTCTCTCACACACACTCTCTCTCTCCAGTGTCTCACTCTCCACTCTCTCTTTCGCCATCCTCTCTCTCTCTCTTACTCTTTCTCTCTCTCTCTCTCTCCCTATCTCTCTCTCTCTCACTCTCACTCCTTCTCTCTCTTTCCTTCTCTCTCTAGGTGTGTCCTTATCCGTCGTTATGTCTTTCCGTTTTTATTTTATCTTGTTTAATTGAGATAGTTTTTTTATTGCTTTATTTTGCTTGGCTCTTTTATTTTTGTTTCAATAGAAGAAATGAGACATAGGGTGACGGACGAAATGTATGATAGTATTTAGTTTCATACCAATACATTCTGAGTTCAAATCCCGCCTAGGTCAACAACTTTACGAAGGGGTGCTAAAAAGTTCCTGGGATCACTAACTTATGATTTTATTCAATGTATTCCCCTCTCAGATTCACAAACTTATTGCAGAATTCCTTCAGTTTTTCTAAGCCCTGTAAGAAAGATCGGAAAGTTGGGCCGCCAAGTAGGCCTTTCACGTTACCCTTAAAGTCAGAAACTTTTCAGCGCTCCCCACCTCGTATATATATATATATATATATATATATATATATATATATATATGCACGAACAATGCGGCTGAATCCACCCTGAAGAAGCGGAAACTAACAATAAGTGCGCATAAGGATGTAAATTTTGCGGTGTGCATTAGTTACTTGCTGCAGAAACATGTGTAGGTGCAGAAACGAAAAGAAGTAATTAACGGCTTAATAAAACTGGATATAAATCGCTATTATCCTTTATTATAAATTTATTATATATATATGTGTGTGTGTGTGTGTGTGTGTGTGTGTGTGTGTGTGTGTATGTGTGTGTGTGTGTGTGTGTGTGTGTGTGTGTGTATGTGTGTGTGTGTGTGTGTGTGTATACATATAAACTTGCTTGGAAATGGATACGTGACGTTCAATTAAATAGTAATAATAAATAATATATATACATGTGTGTGTGTGTGTGTGTGTGTGTGTGTAGGGGTACAGGATGTCACCAACTGTGCAAACAACATGAAATACATAAACAAACAAGTTAAATACGTAAATAACGAGAGAGAAAAACTGGAAAACAGGACAAGTAAACACAGAGAAAGGACCCTTCATCACTTGTCGGCTGTCAAACTACTCCTCATTTCGAGCATTCATCGACTATTTGAGTCTTCAAAGACAGTTGCTCCCATAAATTCTAAAATAAAATTAAGGGTTTATGGAGGGTCAAAGTTGGGAACAAAAAACAGGACAGTGGGGATATACAAGGAAACCAAACGAAAACAAACATGGAGGATCGTTAGACCAGAACGAGAGGAAAATAGTGAACGCTGGGAGAAATATTTTCTTTCAAAAGAGAAAAATAGAAGAGAGAGAAAAAACGTCTTTTGAACGTCCGAGCAAGAAAAGAAAGATGGTCACGTGAGGACCGTCTATGCATATATTGGTACAGGACGTCACTAACTTTGCAAAAATGAAATACGTCTCTCTCACCCCTCTTTCTCTTTTCTACACGAGGATCCAGTAGGGTGTGGTGGCGAACCCTGGTGTACTCTTTCACCACAACTTTCTCTCGTTCTTTGTTCCTGCTTCTGTTGTACCTGTATTTCAAAGGGCCAGCCTTATCACACTTTGTGTCACGCTGAATCTCCCCGAGAACTACGTTAAGGGTACACGTGTCTGTGGAATGCTCAGCCACTTAAACGTTAAGATCAACTGGAACCCTCGTCGTCGCAACCGACGGAGTGCCACAGTCAATACATTAGCTATTGCTTTAAAGCTGGTTTCTATTATTATTCTGTTGTCTGTAATGCGACCCTTAATGGCTGTGTGTATCGTCTGCTTCTTTTGTTGTTGTTGTTGTTTCTGCTTCTGTTGTTGTTGTTCTTGTTGTTACTATCTTTGTGTCTAAATCAGAAACCATAACGACTACCAAACCTGCTGTAAGAAGGCAGTTGCTAAGAAGCTCAAAGCAAGAACAAGAAGAAGAAAAAAAAAACCTGTCAGAATGTGACTGCATCCGTAGGCATTCATCTCAATGCAGTGTTATAACTTATGATAGCGGAATCACGTTCTATTTAATTCGAGTGACGAAAGCTTAAGAGCTAGACACATACGCCATTACAAATGGAAAAGGCGTTGTTATTTTAATCCAACTACACAATCCATTTTCATTATTACAACCATTGCCACTTATCTAAAAGCATAAACCATTACAGTACGTCTTGCTCTTTTCCTCACATTTTCATTCAGTATTTTTCTCTTAAAATGATACGGTCTTTTATACTAATTCGGTATTAAAACCAATATTATTTGACAAATATAAAGAGGAAACAATTCGAACGAAAGTCTATGTTTCATTTCGAAGGGTCACATTTTTTTTTTCCTTTTGGTTCAGTGACAATAAGTCTTGTTCACTAAAATTGGATTTTAAACATTTAGCTTCTTCTATCAGGCAACATTTACCATGAAACTGGCTCATAATACTTTCATTTCAACTGTGATTGGAATTGATAGGCCACCACTGAAATTGTAAATTCTTTCTCTGACAGCTTTTAAAGATTTCCAAAGCATTTCTCTTCCTTTTACATCTTGCTACAATGCTTTCATATTTGATTAAATCTGGAAATTTCCCATGAAATTATTGGCTGTTTTAAAGATTTAGAAATATCAGCAACCACAACCATCCTCCCCCTAATGCCATTTCCCCTCCTTCCTTCTTCTTCTTCTTCTTCTTCTTCTTCTTCTTCTTCTTCTTCTTCTTCTTCTTCTTCTTCTTCTTCTTCTTCTTCTTCTTCTCCTTCGCTGCCTTCTCTCGCAGTTCACTGAGTTTAAAATGTTATAAAATTTGCACATAGATCGACGTCTTACACAGCGTTTGCCAATTCATCGAGAAACAGCCAAATTGTAAATCTGTCATTTTGATTTCATTTTACAACTACCACTACTGCTGCTGCTGCTACCGCAACTGCCCCTACTCATGCTTTTACTACTACTACTACTATTATTATTATTATTATTATTATTATTATTACAACTACTATTATTAATACGATTGCTCAGGGAGTGAGCTGGTAGTATCGTTAGCACGTCGGACAAAATGGTTAGCGACGTTTCGTCCATCTTTATATTTGAGTTTAAATTCCACCGAAGTCGACTTTGCCTTTCATCTCCTCAGGGTCGATAAAATTAGTACCAGTTAAACAATGGGGTTCGATGTGGTTGAATTACCTTCACAAACACACACATACACACGTACACACACACTAAAATTGCTGCTTTGAGCCAAAATTTGAGATCATTATTACGACAACTATAAAGGCGGTGAACTGTCATAATTGTTAGCACGCCGGGCGAAATACTTAGCAGTATTTCGTCTGCCGCTATGATCTGAGTTCAAATTCCGCCGAGGTCGACTTTGCCTTTCATCCTTTCGGGGCCGATTAAATATATATATATACACAAAATACCGAAAGGATCTTCACCTCTTATATCACACCTTTCTTCCTCCTTTAACGCCGATGTGATGTAATTTCCTGGGAGAGAAATACTTTTGCGGCTGAAGATAGCTTTGTATTGTAAATTATACACTGATATAAAGCTTGAAACACGTGTACCGCACAATCCTTTGTATTTTTGTTGTTATTTTTGGGATTTACAATTTTTATATATATATATATATATATATATATATATATATATATATATATATTGAGTCCTTAATATCGACCTGAGTAATTTAGTTCATAATATCTTTTATCGAAATCCATTTATCGAATGGCTAAGTTCATCGAATTTCCATCAGTTTAATGATTTACTAGCCTTTTACAGACATAATTAGAACAAGGTATTTACACCGATTTTCGCACCGGTCTATACAAACACATACGAACACAACTTACATATAGAGACGTACATATTTACTGACATACAAACATGCACAACCACAGGTTTACATACAGATACGTCACGAGCACAAACATGCAGACAGACAGACAGACAGACAGACAGTGGATTGTTAGGACCGTTAGACCTTCGACAAAAATGGCTAACAAAGATTTAGTAATGATTCTTTCCTTTCCGAGTTCAAATCACGCCCAGAACAACTTTCCCTTTTAGACTTCTTGGGATCGATAAAATAAAGTATCAGTCAAAATACTGGGATTGATTTATATTCCTATAACACATCGCAAGAATTTGGGTGACGTAGAAAACACAGGCCTCAAAGCGATACACTGCAGGTTCGAACACGGACTCAAGGGAGCTGGGGGAGTCATTTTTTTTTTAAGTACCCTGCAATACATGCACTCATGATGATTATAAAAAAAGATAAGGAAAGTTATAAAAAGGAAAGAAAAAACCATAAAGAACCACAATACCAAAAACTACAAAAGAAATACATCAATCTTGTTCTTGCTGCTGCTGCTGCTACTGCCGCTGTTGTTGGTGGTGCTGTTGTTGAAGAAATGCCACGGGTTGGCTAACTCTTTTTCCTGCTTTGTTATATGCATTCAAAACTCAAAAATCTATCCTCCCTCACATCCACCACGTGCCGCCCCTCGCTCGCTACCACCAACCACCCATCACCTGCCATTCACCACCACCACCACCACCACCACCAGGCTTGCGCTATCAAGAAAGACGGAAGAAATTCTTTGAAATGTTTTCGTGACATTCAATAGAATCTGAAATAAATTGATTAGATGTAATGCAACATGGTTCTTTGTTGGTATTAATGTTCTTCATCTTGTTCTTGCTACTGTTGTTATTTGTGCTATACTTTTACGTGTATATATATATATATTTATGTGTGTGTGTGTGTGTGTGTGTGTGTGTGTGTGTGTGTGTGTATGTGTGTGTGTGTGTATTGTGGTTGTGTTCCTTAGATTTTCAAGTGGGGTGGTCGGGTGTTTATTATTTTTTTATTTATATTTTTATAGTATTACAATTATTTATTTATATTATTTTTGTTCCAGGGTTTTGTTTTGCCATCAAGAATAAGTTGAAACTATTATTTTTCCATTCCAGTTCTTATTTATCTCTTTATTTATTTATTTATCTCTTTGTTTATTTATATATTTATCTTTTTTAGTTTCGTAGCGTGTAGCGGTGGGTGTGTGGATGAGGGGGAAGGGAAT
>NC_142952.1:7261697-7264197 GCF_046866305.1 Octopus bimaculoides
AAGAAGAAGAAGAAGAAGAAGAAGAACAACAACAACAACAACAACAACAACAACAACAACAACAAGATATCCATTTTCGAGGTTATCTCTTGTACAAAACAAGTTTCTTCGGTGTAAAAATGGTTGTTTTATTCTCGTTTCAATACATCTACATAATTCTAGTTGTTATAGCGGAGTTGTTGTAATTTTTTTTGTTCTTGTTCCAGTTGTTGTTGTTGTTGTTAAGCGCGAGGTCAGTTGTAACTGACGAATAACAACGCTGATCAAAGGTGGTGCTACGGCTGCGGCGACCATATTGTCTTTTTGCTTAGCCGCAGTATATTTAGGACTACATTATCTAATGCTTCTTTTTAATCTAAGGTCAGGCTTGATCCGATCAAACCTATCATCAAAGGAGGTTCCAGCTATGACCATCCTTCTTTTCCTTTCTTTCTTTCTTTCTTTCTTTCTTTCTCACTTTCTATCTTTTCTTAAGCAACGTATCTAAGACTGCACTATCGAATGAGGCCTTGCCTTCTATTTTCTTGTTGCTGTTTTTGCTGTATATACAAATGTCTGTACGTGTCTTCCTTTATGTATGTATTCTCATACATATACTTGCATATCTAGATATGCTCATAAATATCTAAATGATAAACTTCTAGAAAGTTTTACAGCTTTTTACAGATCCAGTGATGAATTAGATCTGTACTCTCCGAATTAGTTCTCTTTTCTGGTTTTGAGAAGCCTAATTTCTCAAGATTAGTATTTAGGCAGTGTGTTACGTATCCCAGGGCCGCAATAATTACAGCTATAAACCTGACGAGGAAAAGCCATTGGCCAAATCCAGAATTTGATCAATCCAGAGCTATCTATGTTGTCATGAATTTCAGTTACCTTGCTCCCTCGATTTCAACACGTGTGTAATTTCTGTGATGATTTTTAAAGCGGTGGAACGATTTAGCGTTTATTTTCAGCATATAGGTTAGAATTTTTTGTATGCCCTTAACTATGATTATATATGTGATTTCACCTTAAGTTTATTTTCAT
Organism: Octopus bimaculoides; assembly: GCF_046866305.1. NCBI lineage: Eukaryota > Metazoa > Mollusca > Cephalopoda > Octopoda > Octopodidae > Octopus > Octopus bimaculoides. The sequence goes on from NC_142952.1 coordinate 7,262,727, forward strand.
ATGATGGCCACTGATGAAATTCAGAACAAAAATTATCCTTTATTATAGATAAATAAATAGATAACATAAATAATATACAAATATATGCATATATCCATACATATATGTACATACCTACATCTATATGTATACATACATGCATATCTGGGTACAGGACATAAAAAAAAAAACGTTAAACACAATGAGAAACGAAAACATAAAGACGAAGATAGAAACTTTTTTTCGAACAACGAAAAACACAGAGAAACGAGACATGCAACATAAAGTATATTTCCCTTCTTCAGTTGTCCCTGTTCCATCTACTCCGCGTTTCGAAGGCAAGATAGATAGATAGATAGATAGATAGATAGATAGATAGATAGATAGATAGATAGATAGATAGATAGATAGATTGGCATTGGTTAAGGTGTTGAGGCTGGTAGCGGTGCTGGGGGGGGGGGGGGGGGGGTTATCGTTGTGGTACTGGGTGATGGTTAGTGAGTAACGTTATATAACCCCAGGTCAGTCTTAATTGAGGTGCTGCATGGCATGCAGTAAGCTAGTCGGCGTAACGAACGAACAGGCGCCACCCGGAGATCTGTTTTCTTCCAAGTTATACCCTGAATCCACCCTGAATGGAAACCATACTGCAAGAAGAAAAAAAAGAAAAAAGCAGCGTGTGGAGAACTTTCAATCATTGTTTGAGCAACATCGATGTTTTTCTTCTTTCTTTCTCTCTCTCTCCCTATCTCTTTCTCTCTAGCTCTCTCTCTCTCTCTTTTTCCCTCGTTACGCATGACTGACTTGGTAAATAGAGGAATTGTTAACTTGAAAGGAACTTTTTATTAAGAAACTAATGAAGAAAAGAACAAATAAAAAACAAAAAAAACACTTCAAACAGCATTGTTTTTCTTTCTCTTTGTCCTTTTTTTCTTTCACACTAAAAAAAAAAATTCTAGAGACAAACACGATATAAAATTTTAAAAGAAAGTAACAACAACTGTACTAATAATAACAACAATAATAATAATAATAATAATAATAATAATAATAATAATAATAATAATAATAATAATAATAATAATAATAATAATGGTGAACAATACAAAGAAGCTCGGCCATTCGCTTTGAATAATGACGAAGTAATTGATGGTAATTTTATAAATCTGTGGTGTGTATCCGTGCTTGACAACATAGTTTCGAGACCCAGTGGCCGTGTGTGTGTGTATGTATGTGTGTGTGCGTGCATGTGAGTTTTTTTCTGTGTGTGAGTTTACGTGTGTGATTGTGTGTGCGTGCGCTCTTTTTGGGGGGAAATTTTTTTCTGTTTTTAAATATATTTTATACAAGATGAGAAAATTTTAAAATAAAATTATAATCGCGATTTATTTTCGAATGATTTATTTTCCCAATTTTATTTTTGTAAAATTGAGATGCTTTTCTCTTAAATTTTCTTATTTTACTCTCATTCTTTTATTGATTCCATTCCTTC
>NC_142952.1:7274197-7281697 GCF_046866305.1 Octopus bimaculoides
GGTTTGTCAGGCGTACCGATATTACTGGCATAGATCCCGCCTTTATTCCAAAACTTCAGTTTGGAGCCTTCCAAGAAGTATAAAAAGGAAGAAGTCAGTCATTCTACTAGAGTTCTCAAGAATTCAACTGTCAGTGTTATTAATGGCCTCTCCACTATCTCAGTAGCCCAGTTTTTTCTCCGCTTGATGATGGCTGATCGAAGAAGTGGCTTCATTCTTGCTTCTCTGCCGTAGTAACCAAGTTTGTGGAGATACCTGTCAGCTGTTCTGAGACTGACATCAACTTGATCTGCTATGTCAGAGGCCTTGCAGCGCGGATTATCCTCCACACTTCTCTTAATAAAGTGAAGGGTCCTGTCAGAGGGCCCTGTTTGATCTGGGCGAGGTGTTGTGGACGCCTTCCCCTCTCTGGTGAATTGCACAATCTATTAACTGTAGAAAGAGGGATCCCAAGGTTTTCTGTGATTTTACGCTATGCCCAACTTCACATTGACCCACAATACGGCCTCTTTGAAATTCAGACAGTTCCAATGCTTCTTTTGTACTTAGAATGATTAAACAGTCACATATATAAGCCTGAAACATAAACACTCACACACACACACACATACATTCACACAAACACTCACACACATACATTCACACACACACATACACATTCGCGCACACACACACACACACACACATACACATTCACACACACACTCACATACACACACACGCACATTTATATACACAAGCAGATATATATATTTAAGCATAAACACTTATAGATGCATACACACACATTTCTATGTATATATATATACACATACACAAACACATGCATAAGCGCACACACACATACACGCACGCGCGCATACTTACATATTGACATGCGCACATATAGAGAGAGAGGAGTTAGATATGCAGATACACATATATGAACACATATATACACACAAACATAAACACACAAGCACGAGTGCATAAACATACATACACATACACACACACGCGTACACACACATACATAGAATGACACGTTCGCATAGAGAGAGAGAGAGAGAAAGAGAGAGAGAGAGAGAGAGAGAGAGAGAGAGAAAGACCAATAATTTAAAAGAAACAAATCCAAATAAAAGAAACAAGAAATTCTTAAAATCTTTTCCCACTGCCCGCCCGCCCATCCCTTCCACCATCAATAAATAAATACGCATAAATAAATAAATAAATAAATACAAACAAAACAAGAACATTAATTGGATAAAGGAAGAAACTGGTGAAACAAAAAGAACCAATGAAATGATTAGCTTTAATCACGTGATGCTATTATTGGAATGGTCTGCTATTAAGACTTTAAGCAGGACGGCTTTCTTGGAAGATTGGATTGAAAAGTTGGTTAGCTTGATTCTCTGAAGAATATTCAATAGTTTTGGATTAGACGGGATATTGGGCAGCAGGAGAGTGATAGGAAAGATGGGACGGTGATGTGGTGGTGGTGGTGGTCGTTGTCGTCGTCATCGTCGTCGTGTCGTGTTGGTCGTCGTGGGGGTGGTCTGATGGTGGTGGTGGTGGCGAGGGTGGAAGCTTTGAGTAGCAGTGGCGTTAATAGCATGTAGGGGGATAGAGGATTTGAAAAGAATATTTTTGATTAATCACGACGCTCATGTGTGCGTGTGAGTGAGTGCATGTGTGTGTGTGTGTGTGTAAGCATATTTTTCATCTTTTACTTGTTTCAGTCATTAGACTGCAACCATTCTGGGGCACCGCCTTGAAGAACTTTAGAAGAACCAATTGTAACTTTAGTTTTCTGAATATTATCAACAAGACAGGAAACTAGTGGAATCGTTAATTCGTTGAACAAACTGCTTAGCCGCATTTCTTGCGACTCTTAACATTCTGAGTTCGAATCCCGGCGAGGTCAACTTTCCTTTTAATCTCTTCGGAGTCAATAAAATGAAGTACCAGTCACGTACTTGGGTTGATGTTATTGGTATGTCCCCTCCATTCAGGTCTTTTTGGCTTTGAACTCTGTGGTACATATTTTACCGACGTCCAAAAGATAAGAGGCAAAGTCGCCCTCGGTGGAATTTGAACTCGGAACGTAAAGTCGTGAAAAAAGCCGCTAAGCATTTTTCCCCGTGTGCTAACGATTCTGCCGATTCACTATCTTACATCTTTCTCATAATAACCTTTCTACTCTAGGCATAAGGTCTGAAATGTAGGGGAGGGGGCCAGTCGATGAGATCGACTCCAGTACGCAACTGGTACTTAATTTATCGACCCCAAAAGGATAAAAGGCAAATTCGACCTCGGAGGAATTTGAACCCAGAACGTAGCGACGGGCGAAATACCGAGAAGCACTTCACCCGGCGTGCTAATGATTCTGCCAGCTCGCCGCCCTCTTAATAACACAGGATAGAATACAATGGAGAATGTGTCCCTCCATTATTCATCAGAAATGTTGAGCTGTGATAGAAGTGGTTATTATTACAAACACACACACACACGCACACACGCACGCACAAACACACACGCACATACACACACGCACGCATACACACACACACGCACGTGAACAAGAGCAATAGAGAAAATCTCATTGATCCTCAAAAGTGCTATTCACAAATTAAGATTTCATCTCGTAGAACTAAAAACAAAAAAATTTACATTTCATCCAAGGGAAATAATTTAAAACAGTTTTTTAGAATAATCTCCCTTAACAGTACAGCCATTTCTTGAAAATTCTGGCAGAATCGTCAGCACGCCGGGCGAAATGCGTGTATTTCTTCCTGACTACTGCTTGACAGCCGGTTTTGGTGTGTTTACGTTCCCGTAACTTAACGGTTCGACAAAAGACCCCGATAGAATAAGTAGTAGACTTAGCAAAATAAAACAAAAAAAAACAAATAATAATAAGTACTGGGGTCGATTCATTCAACTAGAAAATTTTCAAGGCGGTGCCCCAGCATGACCGCAGTCTAATATTTGAAACAAGTAAACGATAAAAGATCCGCGTTCTTTGCATATTTCACAAACAAGACGATACCACAATTCCTCATTCAATCGGGTAATAATCGATCAGTTACGCTATGATCTGAACTTTGAAGGCGAAGATGAAACGCATCGGTTGATGCTGGTCAACGAATTAACGAGGCTATCGCGGAGGCTTTATGGCACTCGATGGCGTTGAAGTGATGAATTGTCTACAGAATTAAGGCTGAGTGGTGTCAGTGACCCAGGGGGCAGTTGATTAAAAGGACTTGGACAAAGAACGATGTGGGGGGGGAGAGGGTCTGTCATCAGCATTTTCAATCTGTTTCACCGCCAAAGTTTCCAGAAAGATGAAAACTACCTGGCCTTTTCGATTGAAAGTAAAATAGACAAAATAGCGGGTCGTTCTTCACTATGGACCCAGCTGATGGTCAGATCCGCCCAGCATGTGGATACAGTAGTTGTTACTGGACATAGTAGTGGTGGTGGTGGTGGTGGTGGTGGTGGTGGTAGTAGTAGTAGTAGTAGTAGTAGTAGTAGTGGTGGTGGTAGTGGTGGTAGTGGTGGTAGTGGTGGTAGTAGTAGTAGTAGTAGTAGTAGTAGTAGTAGTAGTAGTGGTAGTGGTGGTGGTGGTGGTGGCGGTAGTAGTAGTAGTAGTAGTAGTAGGGGTGGTGGTGGTGGTAGTAGTAGTAGTAGTATAGTAGAAGTAGTAGTGTTGCTGCAGTTGTTGTTTAGTTCTAGGTCAGCCCCCCCCCCCTCAGAAAAACGAACTTCTCTCCAAACTCTCCCCCCCCTCCTTACTTCTGCACAATGTACCTCGGACTACGTCATCGATTTTGTCCATCTGCATTTTTTTCTTAAGACAGCTAAATGTGATCCGGAAAAAAGATCTGGCTGCTATTTCTTGCTGCTCAATTAAACCACTTTGAGTATCCCCCTTGTTAATTCGCATGACTTAAGCGATTTAACTGCTATTTCTAGCAGATCTAATAGACTTACCGCGTTAACTTGATGCAGTTATTTCCCTTCGTTCCCTTGTCTATTTCATCGCCTTCCGTTGTTTCGTACTTTAAAAAAAGGTATTTTATATTTTAATTTCAAATTTTTCCTCTTTTTATCAATATTTTCGAAGTTAAAACAAATATTAACCTCGGTTGTAATCCATACGAGTACATATTATTTAGCTGTGTACATATATATTCATTATTTGCCGTATTTAATGTAGTAAACAGTTCCATGTGGTTTAAGACGTGGGAACCTCGAAGTAATCGCTCCACATGCTAGAAATAGCAGCTAAATCTTTCAGCTTTTTCCTTCTCCTGTGTATCATACGTGAAACACGCAATAGCAGAGGATTTATATATTAGAGACATTGTTTTATAAAACTAATTGTAGTTTAGATGTATCTTAACGCTTAGCCTGTCCTGAGATACACAAATTATATTTATTTCCGTCATCCATGCATTATATAGGATACACATTAACAATCTATTTACGACTACCAGGGATCTTTTCCTTTTGATGGGCAACTCCACGAGTGTAAATTGGGGCTTGTGAAAGGACAGCTTTATATTAAGCGGATCGTATCAAACAAAAGCCAGCTAAAAGCCTGAAAAACAAGCACGGGCGTTGAAGAAGAATTAATGAAAATGCTTTAGACAAGCAAAGTGTTAATATGACACAGTACCTCTTAAATAATGGGGGAAAGGAACATCATTATATACACTATATGTGCATAAAAGAAAAGCCTGATTAAGGTGAGACCTTGGGTTAAATGATAACGGTACATAGTCATTCGATCCACTAGAAATAGCAGCAAAATCTCCTTTAAATCACACTGTACCGCCTTAAAAAGGTAAAAAGAAAATATAGATATATAGGTTGATGTGACTCTGGGTTCCGGAGACACTGGGGAAAAAAGCGGGAAGATCATAGATTGAAAGTCTTTCGTTGTCATCATGCTTTTTACATATTCCCAAGCAAGACGAAACGATTCTAGAGTAAATTGAAAAACCGGAATGGTAATGGCGAAACGTACCGGTTTCTGTATATGTTGCTACGCTTCTTCCTATTTATTTTTATGTATATACACTACTAAAGGAGAACTTATTGAAATTTTTACTAATATTTCAACAACCAAATATAATAGTTGAGAATAACACGAAGGCGTTCCAACCATGATCATCATGTCAAAATATATGTTTGTTAAATTTGTTAAATAAAAGTTTCAGGAAATATTTTCATTCCAGAACGATTTAAAACATTAATTGGAACGAGATGCCTTTTGTCTTTTATTTGCCTCAGTCAGACTTCGACCATGCTGGAGCACTGACTTCAATTTTTTTAGTCAAATGCATCAACCCCAGTACCGGTACATACACACATACATACATACATGCAGGCAGGCACACACACACACACACACACACACACACACATACACGCACACATACACATACATACATACACATACACACATACATGCATACAAACATACATACACACATACCTACTTACATACACACACATACATATATGCATACATACATATACATACACACGTACATACATACAAGCATGCATACATACATATCCCTACACACATACATGCATACACACATACATACATACATACTTGCATGCATGCACGCACACACACACACACACATACATGCATACATACATACACACACATACATGCATACAAACATACATACACACACACACATGCATGCAAACATACATACATACATAAATTCATACATACACACATACACACACACATGTACATCATTGTTTTATCATTTTTACCATTTTACTCTCCATTTTGCCATGAGTGGAATTTGTTGAGGCTGGATTTCTTTAGCCAGATGACCTTCTTGTCACCATATTTGTTTGTGCTTGTGTGTGTGTGTATGATGGGCTTCCGCACAATTTCCATCTATCAAATTTACTCTCTAGACATTAGTCAGTCAAATACAAAAGTAGAATGCAGTTTGGCCACGGTGCCACTCTGTGAGACTAAACCCAAAACCTCAAAGTGAAGAAGAAAGCTTCTCAATCATAGCCATGCCGTTTTTTTTTTTTTTTTTAATATGATCATTAGTGTTGTTATTTAACCCTAGTTTTGCTCTGAAACAGGTGGTTTAAGGAGGCCCACATAGTCACCGAATGCTGGTTGGGTGAGAACCATACTGGGCTAAAACTTCCAAAGAGTGATGCAAACCCCAAGTCCTACTTTGACCTCCTCGTAGCACCACCTTGATCTAAACCAGGGTTGGCCAGCCTGAGGCCCACGGGCTGCATGCGGCCCACAGACTTTTTATCTTGCGACTCACTTGGTACTTTATTTACATTATTTACATTTGACGGATATTTATCCTCATCTTTGTTGTTAACACAACGATTCGGCTGATATACCCTCCAGCCTTCATCAAAAAAATACCTTAGGAATGAGAACCCAAGTTCGAAATTTCCCCAAGACACCTGATGAGGGCTGGAGGGTATATCAGTCGAAACGTTGTGTTAACAACAAACAAGATGAGGACAAATATCTGTCAGATGTAAATAAAGTACGTAATTTCTCATCTCTTAAATATAGAACTGTACTACTTGATACTTTCGTCAAGTATTCTGTTTAATTTCAAAATAAGATTATTGTTTGTGTAAAACATTTGTTTCAAAATAAATTTAAAATTTATAAGTGGCGATAAAGCAAACGAGAAGTAGGAAAAATTCTTGATTCTGTAATTTGTTTATTTGACTCTTAGTGCATAAAATATACAAGCGGCCCTCAAAAACCTTTCTCTGATTAAAGTGGCCCACAATGTAATTCAAGTTGGCCAGGCCTGATCTAAACTAACAAGAGAGGATGACTGTGGATGTCTGGCACAGTCTAACCAGGCCACTCTGAGCAGATGGAGCTTGTTTGCCATGATTGGCAGCCTGTCTAGGAGAAGGACACTCCGATATAAAACCTACAACCTGAGGACCTCTCTGTCATCGTCCCAGCTTGCTGAGCCACAGTAGATGAACCCTGGGTGTAAAGGATGGGGCTAGTTTTGTGCAGACTGCACTTCACCTTAAACCTCAATTACGCAGGCCGAAGGATCTGTCCATTTCCACTATCACAATCACAACTCCCCAAGCCCTGCCACGAACAAGCATGCAGACAACAAGGAAAATAGCCTTCCTAATCTTCGTCATTAAAGCAATGCCAGGAGGATGCAGAAAGGCTCTGAACTAACAGACCTATGATCTTACTTACATACTAATTTCACTGATGATGATGGCACTCCATCGCTTATGATGTCAAGGGTTCCAGTTGATCCGATCAACGGAACAGCCTGCTCGTGAAATTAACGTGCAAGTGGCTGAGCACTCCACAGACACGTGTACCCTTAACGTAGTTCTCGGGGAGATTCAGCGTGATACAGAGTGTGACAAGGCTGGCCCTTTGAATTACAGGTACAACAGAAACAGGAAGTAAGAGTGAGAGAAAGTTGTGGTGGAAGAGTACAGCAGGGT
>NC_142952.1:7286697-7299197 GCF_046866305.1 Octopus bimaculoides
TTCAAGATCATTGAAAGTATTTTCTGGTATTTGGAATTCAAAATTCTTCCCAGCAAAAGCATAGATTTTGCCGATTGGATTGATGACATCTGGAGCCATATTTGTGTGTTCTGCAATGAGAAATTAAATATATGTTACATTATATATGTGTATATACAAACATTATATAAATATTTTATATTATGCTTAGAAGTGAGGCATATTACCAGAATTTTCTTGCTCAAATTGAATAGAATAAGTCACTCTAAATCCTTGTTAGGGTATCTGTGTAAATGAAGTAAGGACTGGCTAGCTTGTACCGGCAGGGAGTTATATCATAATGAAGTCAAACCAAGTAATAATACTTTGAATACATTTACTACATACATTTCAGATCATTGCACAACAAATAAAAAGAAATTCTTCTCTTACACAACATCTTCTTCAGTTCAGGTATTTCAGAATATTTTAAAATGTCTTAACTGAGGAAGATATTGTGTAAGAGGTGAATTCCTTTTTCTTATTGCACAATGATCTGAAATATGTGTATTAAATGCATTCAAAGTATCATTACTTGGTCTGGCTTTATTTTATACATATATAAAATATATAGAGTGGCTGTGTGGTAAGAAGCTTGCTTCTCAACTACATGGTTGGGCAAGAGTCTTCTACTGTAGCCTCAAGTCAGGCAAAGCCATGTGAGTGGATTTGGTAGATTGAAACTGAAAGAAGCCATCATATGAGTATATATATATATATATATATATATCATCATCATCATCATCATCATTGTTTAACGTCCGCTTTCCATGCTAGCATGGGTTGGATGATTTGACTAAGGACTGGCAAGCCAGAAGGCTGCACCAGTCTCCAGTCTGATCTGGCAGAGTTTCTCCAGCTGGATGCCCTTCCTAACGCCAACCACTCCGAGAGTGTAGTGGGTGCTTTTACATGCCACCGGCACGAGGGCCAGCCACAAGGTGCTGGCAACAGCCACGCTCAGAAAGGTGGTTTTTACATGCCACCTGCACGGGAGCCAGTCCAGCGGTAAGAGATAAGAAGGGTGTACTTACTCGGTTTTTTATCCTGTCCTTGTTTACGTTGCTTCTTCTTTGTTACTTTACGGCCCCTTGCTGTTGTCATTTCAGGAGTAAATTCCACTGTATTCCATTTTGGAATCTGTTTAGTTACGAAATAATCATCTGTTGAAACCCACTTATTAGAATCAGTTCTTTCTGTTGTGGTATATGTATCAACAGTTTTTGTCTGCTCGACTGGGAACCGAGAAGATGTTCTCGTCACTGATTCTCGTGGCTTACATCCATACCCTGGAACACAGCTTGTAGAAGAATGTTTGGGTTGTTCAAGAACAGTAGTAGAGTCATAGTCTTTGCTTTTTCTGACTCCTGCTGTTGTCGGCACGTTAGGGTTGGTCGGAAACACGACCGGTGTTGAATAGAGTCGTGTCGATTCCAGGACTGAATCTACATCTTTAGTTTTTAATACATGGTGAGTCGTTGATGAGAATGAAGGCCGGTACCTTTCACTGCTGCGAGATGGCAGCAGGATGTGAGAGGAAGAAGAGATCATTTCTTGCCGTTGAGATGATAGTCTGTGAAGCATCGATGTTAAGTTCTGCTTATGACTGCTGATATCTCTGCTTGCAATTGGTAAACGACTTTCAGACGAACTAGGCATTAAAGTCGAATAATCACTTCTATGTGATGACGGCCTGAGGTCTGTGTACATATGATCAAATGTGTGAGTATGTGATGGTTTGGGGTAGAAACTATCCCTGCTGCTTGATGATGATGTTGGTCTAATTTGTTCTGATGTCCGATCGACTCTTCTATGTGATTGTTTAACCCCTGTCGAGAAAAGATCAATTGATTTGGTCAATGGCTTAATTTCTGATGACGTTTCAACTCTGCCGTGTGATGGTCTAACATGTAAAGATGAATAACTCATGCTGAGTGATGGTCTAATGCTCACGGGATGCTCTGATCTATGATATGACTGATCAACAGAATGTGAAGGGTTAATAGTCACATGAATGTTGTCATGCGTTGTAATAGAATCAATCACATGCGATGGTTTAAGCTTTATAGATGAATGTTCATATAGTATATGAGTTGGTTTAAGAGGTACAGACGAGTATTCGTGCCTTTCGGATGATTTGTGTCCAGTAGGCGGATGGTAAGGTTTGCTTCGAGAAGAATCGACATGAAAAGAAGATGAAGAAGGAATTCGACTCCTTGATATATTGATTTTATATGATTGTGATTGGCTGATATGAGAATGTATTACACTGCTGACTGGGAATTTCAAGTGTACAGAAGACTGATCAACACTGCTAAATGGCTTAAACACTGTAGAACTGGATCCATCAAGTGTCGGGAATGGTTGTCTATACAGAGAAGAATGGTTGCTGATATGTGATGGCTTAAGACCAATAGATGTATCATTGACTTTAAGAGATGGTTGATGTATTATATGCGACTGACTACTGCTATGAGCTGGCTTAATATCAACATAAGAGTGACCACTTCTACTCTGTGATGGTTCCACATGTACGGTGGAGGATCGACCATCAATTTGTGAGTCCACTTCAGAATGACCACTTTTGCTACTTGATGGCTGAAGAGATACAGAAGAATGACCACCAATTTGTGAATCTATATAAGAATGACCACTCAAAATACGTGTTGGTGTTGGTCTTACTGGTATCGAAGAAGAAGAATCTCTGGAACTCTGTGACGCTTTATGTGTTACAGAAGCACGTGATGAAGACATGGTAACAAGCGGTAATTCAATTGATGTCAATAAGTCAATGGGGACCATTCCGCTTGGCCAAATGACTGGAGATACAGTGCTCGAGCTTGGCGTTACCGTTTCTTCGTATGTCGTACTTTGTGGAACATTCCGTATCGTAATTTCACTCTCTTCGAAATAAAACGTGTTCGTGTCCGTCTGGTCAACATACAATGTCTTCAGAACCGGTGTGGATTCTCTAATGATGCTGCTCTCTGATGGCTTCAATGTTATTTCTGATGTAATATCTTCATCTTCGTCAATATCTTCCTCACCAGATCCAGACCCAGACCCAGAACCATAATATTCCAGATCTGCAAGATTAAAGGAAGAGGAAAATGGATAAATAAAAATTAATTCATTAAAACCATTTTACACTTTAAACTGTATTAATGACTCTTCATATCATTACAGTTACTATGATGGCATAAATTATGTAAATGACTATTTGTATCATTACTATAACTGTGATGGCATAAATTATGTAAATGACTATTTGTATCATTACTATAACTGTGATGGCATAAATTATGTAAATGACTATCTGTATCATTACTATAACAGTGATGACATAAATTATGTAAATAACTTTTTGTATCATTATTATTGTGATGGCATAAATTATATAAATGACTGTTTGTATCATTACTATCTGTGATAGCATAAATTATGTAAATGATTATTTGTATCATTACTATAACTGTGGTAGTATAAATTATGTAAATGACTATTTGTATCATTACTATAAGAGTGATGATATAAATTATGTAAATAACTTTTTGTATCATTATTATTGTGATGGCATAAATTATGTAAATTACTGTTTGTATCATTATTATATCTCTGATAGCATAAATTGTGTAACTAACTATATTGTTACTGTTACTATGATGACATAAATTATGTAAATGTCTGTATCATTACTGTAACTGTAATAGCATAAATTACATAAATAACAGTATTGTTGCTGTTATGTGATAGCATAAATTATGTAAGTAACTGTATTGATATTCTTACTGTGATGGCATAATTTATGCAAATGGCTTTGTATTATTGTTGCAATGGTTTAAACTCAGTAACGAGTCCCGTTGTTTTATTTATGATTGCAAAGGAAACAAACCTCTTAACTATATGGCATGTCTGCTACCAATTATGCAGTGACTGATTATCAATTAAAGAAAAACAGGTAGATCGTATTATGGTCTTACCTGTTCCAGAATCTTCATCTCCATCAGTGTCTGTAGCTAGTGTTGGTGTGGCTGCAATTAAAGGAGTCATAGGCGGTTTAGTAATGTCTTTTCCCAAATTGGTTGGTGGAGTTATAGGTTCTTCTGTGGTAAATTCACTGAAACGAGACACGTCTCCTGATCCAGAGATTTCATAGATACCTGTGTGATACTTGCTGCTTTCATGCCACTTTACCATGGTGGTATATCTATCTGGCTGGCTAGTTTTTTTGGGTGTGTATTCCGAATATGTGAATGAGGATGTCGGATGCAACTTATCTGCAGACACAGTTTTCGATTTCTCAGACAGACTTTCTGAATGGGCCGGCACTGTGAAACTTTTTGTTGGTTCGACTTCAATTACTGATTCTCTTGAAGACACAAATACAAGACTTGATTCTTTGGTTGGAATAATTTTATCCGTCATATGATCTCTTTTAGTCTCATACTCTTTCGATTCTAATTTCTGCAAGCTTTTCAGTAACTCAGTTTTAAGCGAAGCAGAGTACAGTGACGATGAAGACTTGACGATCCTAGTTGCAGGAACCACCTCTATTTGAGGAGTTGGCGTTGGCGTCGAGTTTTTGGGTATTGCACGTTTTTTACGTGACCGATGTTGTTTGGAAGGGTTTACCAATGCCGATATATACCATCCTACGACATCGTAACCAACCTCCCTAGTCAGACGCCCACCTTCAACATTGTGTTGCAACACTTGCATGAAAAGACTCACCTCTTTAAACACGCCACATGGTACCCTCCATGTTAATTCTGTCACATTTGGAAGCACCGCATCGGTGTTGCCACGTCCAGATGCCAAGATGCTGAAACTTTGTGATTTGTCTTGCATTGAAAAGAGTTCTTTGCTTGCCGTAATTGTTATCAATGTCTCATTGATATCAAGGAAATCGGCAAGGTTTCTCATAATATTATACCTGGCCAAGGCATCCAACTTATACAAATTAACAGCGAAGATTAGAGTTGTCTGAATAAGATTAATACCTTTGTAACAGGTTTTCTCTGGTTTCTTCTTACTACTGTGTTCATGGCTCATATAATATGGCTTTACCTCAAGGTAAAAAATATCAGAAATGAACTCACACTTCTTCGCTTGGTCTGATAAAGTTATTTTAATATACAAACCAAATCCATCATGCATCGTTGGTACGGCTATCAACTTCCGTGTGGTTTCTTCAAAGGTAATCCACTGTGGCAGCGTTTGATTTTGAGATGCTGCGGTTACCTGTAAAATAAAAGCAAAGCAGTTACTCTTTTATTCTTTTATTCTTTTACTTGTTTCAGTCATTTGACTGCGGCCATGCTGGAGCAACGCCTTTAGTCGAAACAAATCAACCCCAGGACTTAGTCTTTGTAAGCCTAGTACTTATTCTATCAGTCTCTTTTGCCGAACTGCTAATTTACGGGGACGTAAACATGCCAACATCGGTTATCAAGCAATGGTGGGGAGGAGGACAAACACAGACACAAATATATACATATATAAATATATATATATATATATGTATATATATATATATATATATATATATATATATATATATATATATGACAGGCTTCTTCTAGTTTCCTTCTACCTAATTCACTCACAAGGCATTGGTCGGCCCGAGGTTATAGTAGAAGTCACTTGCCTAAGGTGCCACGCAGTGGGACTGAACCTGGAACCATGTGGTTGAGAAGCAAGCTTCTTACCACACAACCACGCCTCAGCCTATTTTATTTATTTTATATTTTAACAATCCCAAAAGCATAAAAAAATGAAAATAACAAAACCAACCCTTGATATGATTCGAACTCAGAATGCAGACATCCAGAACATATATCGCAAGACATCTCATCCAGTGCTGTAACTAACAATTGTATCAATCCTTGGCCCTGAACTAGTATTTTATTTATTAATCTCAAAGGGATGAAAAACACAAGAATGATCTTAGTGTGATTTGAACTCAAAACACAAAGATCCGAAACATAGAGCACAAGACATTCTATCAACTCCACCACTTCCTTAACAAACTCAAAGACTGTAGTAAAAGACAGAAGCTACCAAATTACTTACATCGATTAAACAGTTCTTCTTGCACTTCAAGACGGTCTCTGGAATCTTGTAGACAAATAGTTTCCCTGTTATGAGCTTTTGATCTGGGATTCCTTCCAAAATTGAAGGGCAGTCATGTGCTCTGGTGAAATTCTGTACACCCCACACCAAAGAACTGCAAAGAATGGTTGATAAGAAAAGCACTGTATATCTTTCTGCGAACCACCACATTTTGTTTTGTCTCTTCTTGTCTCGGTTCCTTGTTTCGTCTCGTCTTGGCACTTGGTTGTTTTGGTTTTGTTCTGTTTTTTCTTCCTTATCTGTTTTTTTTTTCTTGGAGTGGGGACTAGTTTGGTTTAGTTTTCAATTATTGGTTGTGACAGGAATTCGGCTTGGTTGTGGTGTGGTGATGTTTTCAACTTGGTCGTGGTGGAGTGGTGGGGAAGAGCTTTGCTAACCAGCCTTGAACTGGAATAATTTATCTTAGTTTCTCTTTTTTTCTTGTTTATTCCAACATTAAATATGACTTCTGCTAAGTTGGAACATAACAGGTTTTCTGTTCGGTAAAGAGAAAAAGAAAAGAAAATAAAAAATTATAAGGAAAAGACATACATACATATTTATTTAAATATATATATATATATATATATATATATATATATATATATATATATATATATATATATATATATAGATATATATATATATATATATATATATATATATATATACACATGTAGATAGATAAATATAGATATACAGATGTGTACATGCACACACACAGACACATACACGTGTCTGTGTGTGTATCAGTCAAAGGACTGCAGCCATGCTGGAGCACTGCCTGAAAAGATACCGTCAAAAAAAAAAAAAAAAATCAACCCTGTATTTGTTTTCTAAGTCTGGTACTTTTTCTATCAGTCTCTTCTTCTGAACTGCTAAGTTACAGGAACATAAACAAACCAAAACTGGTTGTCAGTACACACACACACACACACACACACACACACACACACACACACACACACACACACGCGCGCAAACACACAAACACAAACACACACACACATATATGATAGGCTACCACACAGTTTCCATTTACCAAATTCATTCACAAAGCATTTGTCTTCCTGGGGCTACAGTAGAAGACACTTGCCCAAGGAGGTTCCCTGCAGTGAGAATGAACCTGAGACCACATGGTTACATAGTGAGCTTCTTAACCACCCAGTCATACTTATAAGATACTATGTGCACGTGTGTGCATGTGTGTGTATGTGTGTGTGCATGAGAAAGAGAGGAAGTGAGATTTTGGTTTGGTTCTTGCAGTCTTTTAGTTTTTCCCAGGTGAAACAGAGAATCTACCATATCAAAGTATTAATTCTTTACCAAAATCTTATCATTCTTTTTTTTTTCTTCCCTCTCATTTCCTTTCATTATCTTCTATTGCAATAATATATCAGTGTTATAGGTGGGGGTTTGTGTGGAGGGTGTGCTTATAAGCCGGTTGTGTGCATATGTATATATATATATTTTGATGTATGTACGTAATAGGAGCAGAGGTGGCTGTGTGTTAAGAAGCTTGCTGTGTGGTAAGAACCATGTGGTTCCAGGTTCAGTCCTAGTGCGTGGTACCTTGGACAAGTGTTTTCTTCTATAGTCTTTGGTAGATGGAAACTGAAGGAAGCCCATCACACACACACACACATATATATATATATATATATATATACATACATACATGCACACGCACACACATACATAGACATATTATATATATATATATATATATATATATATATACACACACCAAGTAAGTATATATTGTTTATTAGCTGTGAAGTTGCATAACCCGAAACCAATAATACATCCCCAATGATATGTATCTTTACAGATATATCCATCAATGGAACGTCCCAGCAAAAGCTGTGACTGCCAACATGATGGTGACTGTACGTATGACATTACAGAAGGCTTGGAGAAAATTCCAGTATTCTTCGAAGGTAAACCTTGCATCAAATCATGGAAGAATTTCAAAGTAAGTTCCTCATAACCATAAAACTAATCCATTTTTACTTTATATGTTCCTTAGAGTTTAAAATTAATTATTTAGTTTTTACTTTATTTCTTAATTGTTATATCGGTCTTCTTTTAATTATATAAATATATATATATATATATATATATATATATATATATATATATATTTATGCATATATGTATATATATGCACACACACAATTCAGGAGATGCAAACATAGAACTCAAAATATGAGTGTATGTATATTTTTATTAATATTTACCAGAAGTAAGAGTGACACGCACATATTCATACATACACTTATATGTATACACACACACACACATATATGTGTGTGTGTATGTGTATCTTCATACACATACAAATACATTAATTCAAATATTCATAAACATATGCAATAAATATATAAACCATGTATACAGCTACACACACTTTCACACATGTATACTCACACACACACACACACAAATACACACATACACACACACACACACACACACAAATACACATACACACACACAAATGCGTACACACACACACGCACACACACACACAAACAAACAAACACCCGTGCATACATTTCATTTGCAAATTCAAAGAATTTTCATCGAGATATAAACCAACACGATGTAATCCCAATCCATCTATCACTCTTTGGCGCTGCCGCCAGCCTCCTTTCCTGCTCTCCTCCCTCCATTGCAGACCCAACCAATTCTTCGTTATCAAGTCTGGAGGCTGCCAAATAATTATTTCCTTTTCTTTCTTTTTTAATATTTGTTTATATTTCTCTGTTATTGTTGTTGTTGTTGTTATTTTGTTTGTTTATGTATTGATAACTGTACCCCACCCCATCCTGTATTGTAAGATTGCCCAAACTGACATGACCATCTCCCCATATATGTTTTTGTTTTATTTTTCCTTTTTGTTTTTTTTTTTGTTTTTTGTCTGTATGTCTTAGTGTTTGTTTTGCTTTCATTTCCATATTTTTTTTTGTTTTATTTGGGAGGAAGCATTTTGTTTTGTTTCATTGTTTCGTTGTTTTTTTTTTAATAAATTCTCCGCTTCCTAAGAAAAAATATTTACTTTAAATTATATTTAATTAAATTTTTTTTCATAGAATGTTGATGGAAAACTTAAGAAAAAGAGGAGCGAGCTATAAAAATGTTGTCATTCTTTAAATTTTATTTAATTTATTCATTCAACAAGAAACTTGTCACCCCAGATGTAGGAAAATAGCAAATAAACATTCACTGATGTTGCAAATAGCTGCCTGGCTATGCATTTGGTTATAAGTACATGCTACTGACAAAGCCTAACGATGCAGAAATGCATTTTAGCCACTGCTAAGATGATTTTTCATCTGCCTCTGATATATCTATATTGTTAAACACACAATATTAAGTATGATATATAAAGGTGGAAAGCTTATAGAATCATTACTGCACCAGGAAAAATGCTTTACAATATTTCTTCCAATTTTAGGTTGTGAGTTTATATGCTGCCCAAGGTTGATTTTGTCTTCCATCCTTTCAGGGTCAATAAAATAAGTACCTGTTAAGCACTGAGGTCAATGTAAACAACTAGCCCCTTTGACAAAATTGCTGGCCTTGTGCTAGAATTTCAAACCTACATTTAGTATGATATACAGATAGTTATTTTAATCTTACACTGACTCTGTCACACATAATCGATTTTATTGATTTATCTATTGTTCTTTCTTTTCTACATGCAGGCATATATATATATATATATATATATATATATATATATATATATATATATATAATGCAAGAGAGTTAGGGTTTGAGGATTCAACCCACTAAGGGATAGTATCTATCCAATATACTGCTGGGAGGGTATCCAATTATTGTTACACTAGTGTTATACCAAGTGTAATAAGTGGGTGCGGGTAAAACGGGGTTATTTTACTCTAAGTTTATATAGCAATAAGAAAATGGAGGAGAATATGCGGTATCCATCGACTTGCAGACAGTGTATTCCATTGAATTAATTTATTTATTTTCAATGGAATACACTGTCTGCAAGTTGATGGATACCACATATTCTCCTCCATTTTCTTATTGCTATATATATATATATATATATATATATATATATATATATATATATACACATATATATAATAAAAAATAGAATGTCTTTGGTACCATATTACATATTTGAAATAGAAATGGCTTTTCTAATAATTTTCTTTTGGATAAAAATGTTTTTTGCTAATAATTTTTTCCACTTCAATAATTAGATGTTTCTCGCTTAACTAATATTCTAGAATTTCCTATTCACTGTTTAAATAGGGAGTGTTAATTACAAACACTTACATACACACACAAACACCAACACATATGTGTTTACATACGTGTGGGTGGGTGTGTGTGTATTGATGTTTGTATGTGCGTATGTTTGTAATTAAACGTTCCCTATTTACCAGTAATTAACTAACTCTAAAGTATCTGATTGAAAACGACTTTTAAGTGAGAAACCTCCTATCAGATTCACATCTAAGTTTACAAACACTTATGAACATCTAATTATTAAAGAGGAAAAATTATCAGAAAAGCATTTCTGTTCATTTTTTAAAACACACACACACACACACACACACACATATATGTTAATGAGAGTTTAGAGGGATATATTATGTGGGTGTATACCATGGTAGCTCTCAGGTATGTTCCAGGTTATGGCTAATCACATTGATTTGTATTTAATATCTATGACTACTAGGAGTTATCACTCCTGCTGTAAATTCCTCCAATGGGTAATTCTGCCTTTGCTTCACTGGATGGTAATATCATCTGGAGTGTATATTAGCAAGAATTATAACGATAGAGAATAGCATATTTTTATGGTTAAGACAACCTACACGTGTTTCCCACTGCACAGAGTTCCATATGCAACGACCCATACTCTGTGCAGTGGAAACACGTGTAGGTCGTCATAATGATAAAAATATACTATATGACGTTGTAAAATAAAAGCAAATAAAATTTGAGGATGTATCAGCCTTGATATTCTCTTCCCAACCACATGGTTCTAGGTTCAATCTCCCACTGTGTGGCACCTTTGGCAAGTGTCTTCTACTATAGCCTCAAGCTGACCAAAACCTTGTGAGTGGATTTGGTAAAAAGAAACTGAGAGAAGCCTGTTGTAAATATATATATATATATATATATATATATTTATATGTGTGTGTGTTTGTGTTTGTCCCCATAACTTAGAAGTTCAGTAAGGGAGACCGATAGAATAAGTACCAGGTTTACAAAAATAAGTCCTGGGATCGATTTATTCAACTAAAATCCTTTAAGGTGGTGCTCCAGCATGGCCACAGTCAAATGACTGAAAGAAGTAATAAAAGTATATACATGTCTATGTATATATATATATATATATATATATATATATATATATATATATGCATGTATGTATTTCTCTCTCTCATTATGTAACTATCTTTCCATCTCTCTCTTTTCTACAGCTTCTACAAGTGGACTCTGGGGAGAAAGAAAAATACCACACATTTAAGAACACCTCTTTTTAAAAATTTTATTTCACGAGCTGGGGTGTGGATGCCAGGGGAGGGAAGGTGGAGAGATACCTTAAAAATGTTAGCATTTCTTTTATTTTTATATTTCTTTTATTTACTTATTATTTTTTTTTTTTTAATTTTATTTTGCTTAAATTCAGTGATTGAAAGTTGATTATGAAATTCTTCTAATTAGTGGAATGTACCGGTTATTACTCTTATGTTATTGCACGATATAATCAACACCCACTCTTTAATTCCTTCAGGATATACCATTTCCTGTCCCCCTCCTTTCTCCTCCTTTCTCTGTGTGTGTATATGAATATACATATATGCATGTGGCTATGTGGTAAGAGGTTTGCTTCCCAACCACATGGTTTTAGGTTCAGTCCCACTGTGTGAAACCTTCGGCAACTATCTTCTAGTATTGCCACAAGCCAACCAAAGTTTTGTGAGTGGATTTGTTATTTGGAAACTGAAAGAAGCCATTAGATAGATAGATAGAGAGATAGATAGATAGATAGATGGATGGATGGATGGACGGACGGACGGACAGGTATATAGATAGATAGACAGACAGATACACTGTGATAGAAAGATAGATAGATAGATAGGTAGATAGATAGACAGACAGATAGACAGGCACACAGACAGACTGATAGGTAGGTAGGTAGATAGGTAAATAGGTAGGTAGGTACATAGGTAAATAGATAGAGAGATAAACAGAGAGACAGACAGATAGATAGTACTAGACAAAGACAGACAGACAGACAGATAGGCTGACGAGTATGAGAAATAAAAATATCAGCCCCCTTCCCCATTTATATCCTACATGCAGCAGTATTTCAT
>NC_142952.1:7314197-7331697 GCF_046866305.1 Octopus bimaculoides
GAAAAAGAGAGGAAAGCAGACAGAGAATGAGAGAGAAGAAGAGTGAGAGTGTGTGTGAAAGAGATACAAAGAGAGAGAGGGAGAGAGGGAAAGAAAGAAAGTGACAGGCAGAGAGAGTGAGATGAGAGAGGTGAATGAAAGAGAGAGGGGGTGAGTAGAAGAGAAAGACGAGTGAAAGAGAGTGTAGATATGAGGTAGATTCACAGAGAGAGAGAGAGAGAGAGACAGACAGACAGACAGAGAGGAAAGGGACAAATTTAGAGAGAGAGAGATAGAGAAAGAAATGGAGGAAAAGACAGAGAGACAGTGAGAGAGTGAGTAGCAGAAAGTGAAGAAGAGAAGGAAGACAAAAGGTGGAGAAATGTTGAATGATTCAGAATTTGGTAAGAATTTTGTGGAAGTAAGTTTTCCAAGATTCCATTGACAAGTTGTTGAAACATGTCTGGAATGGAGGACCACCCCTCCTGAAATGGGTGGAGGAACTTCCTGTCAGGCAATGTTTGGATATTTAGATGTTATACAACTTTATACATTGATAACGATCTGATACCAAACGGTTAGCTGAGTTCTCACTAAGTGTACGGAAGAAAACTATTTCAACAAAATGCGTAATCTTTGTAGGTGTGTTATACACTGATGTGTGTATTTATATATAACATAGTGGAGGCACAATGGCCCAGTGGTTAGGGCAGCGGACTCGCGGTCATAGGATCGCGATTTCGATTCCCAGACCAGGCTTTGTGAGTGTTTATTGAGCGAAAGCACCTAAAAAGCTCCACGAGGCTCCGGCAGGGGATGGTGGCGAACCCTGCTGTACTCTTTCACCACAACTTTCTCTTGCTCTTACTTCCTGTTTCTGTTGTACCTGTAATTCAAAGGGTCAGCCTTGTCACACTCTGTGTCATGCTGAATATCCCTGAGAACTACGTTGAGGGTACACATGTCTGTGGAGTGCTCAGCCACTTGCACGCTAATTTCATGAGCAGGCTGTTCCGTTGATTGGATCAACTGGAACCCTTGACGTCATAAGCAACGGAGTCCCAACAACATATATAACATATTTATATCCATGTATTCATACATGTGTAGATATATATGTATGCGGAAGAATTCGTTACTGGGCAGTTTAGCTTAATGGTAAAGCACTTGACGCATAATCACAGGGATGTGAGTTCAAGTCTCATGGCTCGCCGGTAACGTATTTTTCTGCAACGTATGGATAATTTATCCTGATCACGCTATTTTATTAGCATTATCACACGTTTGAGAATAAAAAGAATTTGTTTCTGTATATTTGTTTATATATATTTATATATGTATATATATATATGTATGTATATATATATGTGTGTATATATATATGTATATGTATATTTATTTATTTGTTTATGTATATATATGTATAAATATATTATATATAAATATTTGTATACATATATATATGTGTGTGTGTTTATATGTATGTATATATATGCATGTATATATGTGTGTGTATGTTGAGACAAAAAGTTGTCAGAATTTTGGAAAAAAAACTTCTTTATTTCTTCATTATTATTAACGCTTTCATTAATTTCTCGAACTTGTCAAATAGAATTTTGTAAATGTACAAACAACTTGTTCATTTATATAAAACAGATGTTTTTTTTTGGGTGGGGGTTGTTTAGAAGAGAATATTTTTTTTTTGTTTCTTGGGGTGAGGCTCCATGACAATGGACATAGATAGAAATATAGGTAGGTGTATTTCTATCTCCATTTTCATGGAATCTCCCCACTCCAAAAAAAAAAAAAATGTTCTCTTCTAAACAAAACCACAAAAAAACATCTGTTTAATATAAATGAACACGCTGTTTGTACGTTTACAAAATTCTGTTTGACAAGTTTGAGAAAGGAACGAAAGTGTTAATAATAATAATAATGAAGAAATAAAAATAATTTTTTTCCCAAAATTCTGCCGACTTTTTTTCTCAATATTCAATTTCTGTACGTCACACCTAGCACTCTATACATATGTATGTATGTATGTATATGTGTATATATATATATATATATATATATATATATATATATATATATATATATATATGCATGTATATATATCTATGTATATATGTGTATGTGTGCATATGTATGTATGTATGTATATACATATATATATGTGTGTGTATGTATATAGATATTTATGTACATGTATATGTATGTATGTATATGCATATATATATGTATGTACATATATATGTGTGCACATGAATATATATATATATATATATATATATATATTGAGAATTTACAAAAAGACAAAAAACAAGGTCGGGTGTGCAAACAACAAACAGATCTATTAATTTAACACTCGGGAAGTGAGAAAGGCTTTTATGTTTCGAGCCTATGCTCTTCGACAGAAAGGAACACAGAAATAAATAGGAAGAGAAAATAGAAAACGGTTTAGTGGCTAGCGAACATAAAATTCAGGAAATTCCACAACAGATACAAGAAAGATCTTGCACTTTAGTTGGAAATAATCAGAAAAGAAACCACCCTTTAATAAAATCCTAAAATCTTTTCAAGAAGATATTTATACATTCATAAAATACATTAGATTCAGGAAATTCCACAACAGACACCAGAATGATCTTGGTGCATTAGTTGGAAATTATCAGGAAATCAGATGACTTGTTTATCAAATTTGATAAAATTGGAAGATTGAAAGTCTTACAATTATTTAGTTTTCAGTTCCTGTTGTAATATTTACAAGAAAACTGTTCGGAATGCAACCTGATAAAGAATATCAAAAATTAAGAGAAAAGACCTGTTTATTGATGGATGAATGCATGGAATTCCTTTCTGGCATTCAAGGATTATAAGACATTCAGAATCAGAAAGGGTTCTTTCTGACACTCAAGTACTATATGGCAATTTTTACTACTAACCAGTAATTAGACTGATCAATACTACTGTGATCAATATTGGACAGATCAGAAAGTATACATCCTTGAGAAAATTATCTTTGAAGTAATGGAAAAAAAACAAAAAACATTCATTCTTGTAGTAAAGATTGTTTGCCAACATAACATGGCAGTCCTGGTTTAGGACGAATGTTGCTGTAATTTAGCCCCGGAGACATTGTCTCCAGCTGGCTATACAACACGATCTGTGTCCTTATATTCTTGAACAAGGGAATCTAGCACCCCCACAATTGTTGTGCTGATGAATAGAAATAACCCAGGAATCGCAATACACAGAAATAACCCAGAAATAACTGCTAAGTTACGGGGTCGTAAACACACCAGCATCGGTTGTCAAGTGATGTGGTGGGGGGGACAAATACAGACACATAAACATATACACACACATAAAAAATATATACATATATACGACAGGCTTCTTTCAGTTTCCGTCTACCAAATCCACTCACAAGGCTTTGGTCGGCCCGAGGCTATAGTAGAAGACACTTGCCCAAGGTGCCACGCAGTGGGACTGAACCCGGAACCATGTGGTTGGTAAGCAAGCTACTTAACACACAGCCACTCCTGTGCCTGGTGAAAGTATTTTTTTTTATTTTCTGAAAAAGCAACATTTTGGACTTCTAACACTTTTGCCTAATAACAACGATATGTACGAATGCATATTCGTTCATTTTTACATCCATTTTTCCAGACAAGTACATTATAAAGTTTTGGCAAGCGTCGGTCTATAGCAGAGGTTCTCAAGCTTTTTGGGCCACCGCCCCCTCATAGCCACATAATACTCTCAGAACCCCCACCCCTATTTTTATATATAAATAGATATTTTTATTTTACTAATTTATGTATACTATGAATCATTTGATATGTAATATAATATTATATATATTGTATGCAATACTGTAACAATAATATCATAAATTCATAGCGTCATCAATCCACTGCCTTCCACCCATGCCTCCTTTTTCTCTACTGCCTCCCACCACCCCCTTAGGCACCAGCACCCATTTAGACCGTCTCAACGCCCACTGAGAGGAGCGGTGGTAGCGCCCACTTTGAGAACCTATGGTCTATAGTAAAAAGAAGACATTTGCCCAAGGTGGCACACAATGAGACTGTTGTCAAGGCCACACAGTTGAGAAACAAACACAAACTTCTAACACATTTAGCAACAAACTGGCAGAAACGTTAGCACGCCGGGCGAAATGCTTAGCGGTATTTCGTCTGTCTTTACATTCTGAGTTCAAATTCCGCCAAGGTCGACTTTGCTTTTCATCCTTTCGCGGTCAATAAATTTAAATACCAGTTACACACTGGAGTCGATCTAATCGACTTAATCCCTTTGTCTGTCCTTGTTTGTCCCCTCTATGTTTAGCCCCTTGTGGGCAATAAAGAAATA
Source organism: Octopus bimaculoides (assembly GCF_046866305.1). Classification (NCBI taxonomy): domain Eukaryota; kingdom Metazoa; phylum Mollusca; class Cephalopoda; order Octopoda; family Octopodidae; genus Octopus; species Octopus bimaculoides. The sequence goes on from NC_142952.1 coordinate 7,318,554, forward strand.
ACAAACTTCTAACACATTTATTCTAAAAGGAAATCACATTAACCATGACTAATGTAATTTTATTTTCTATTTTCACTAGAAATATTTCAAGATTTTTTCCTTATCACTTTATTGTCATCATCCTCACCATAGTTGTTGATTTTGTTGTTGAAGTCGTCATCGCTGTTGTTGTTGTTGAATAATTAAATCATATGTTATGTAAGTTTACATAAGTGGCCACATGTCATTGATGAAAAAATTAAATGAAAAAGAGAATGAGTTTCCTTAACGAGCCAATCTCATCAGTAACGATATATATATACAAAAAAAAAAAAACGCTCTCCAAATTCAGGAATAAATCACCTTCTGTTTTTGACATTGTTAAAATAATAATAATAATAATAAATAATGTGTGGATGATGTTTATTTATTAGTGTATGGTGTGTGATGCCTGGAGGAAACATTGCACGTTTGGGGGATCTTAGTTCGACTGATATAACATTTAGTGACAGAAACAATTAAAAGAACAGTGTAATAATGATAATAATAGCAAAAACAGCAACAACAAAACACAATAGCAGTAGCAAAAGCACTAACAAGCATCAACAAAAGCAAGAACAGTAGTAGTAGTGGTAGTGGTAGTAGTAGTGGTAGTGGTAGTAGTAGTGGTGTTGGTGGTGGTGGTGGTCATGGCGGTGGTGGTTTCAAATTTTGGCACAAGACCAAGTTCAAGATTGACCCCCCCACCACCATTACTCTAATTGATTACATTGACTCCCCAATGCATAACTGGTACTTATCTTATCGACCTCCACCACCCACCTCCCTACCCCCGCCTCCCCAGGAGGAGGAAAGGCAAAGTTGACTTCAATGGCATTTGAACTTGGAACATAACAATCGACAAATGCCACTAAGCATTATTTTGCCTGGCATTATTACAGGTTTTTGCCAGCTTGCTGTTTTAATATCAATAACAATAATGATAATAATAATAACAACAACAACAACAACAATAATAAATATTCTTCTTCTTGCTGTTACGATGGACAAAAATGCCTAATGGTATTTCTTTCATCTTTTCAGATTCTGAGATTAAATCAATTAGTCCCCTACCCACAAGTTTCAGGACTTGAGCCTATATTATTATTATTATTATTATTATTATTATTATTATTATTATTATTATTGAGTTACGTCATTCCTTTTTAAAATATATTATTATTATTATTATCATTATTATTATTATTATTATTATTATTATTGAGTTACGTCATTCCTTTTTAAAATATATTATTATTATTATTATCATTATTATTATTATTATTATTATTATTATTATTGAGGTGGTGAACTGGCAGAATTGTTAGCACACAAGACGAAATGCTTAGCTGTATTTTGTCTGCTGCTACGTTCTGTACCTTTAGTAGAAGGGATTATTATTGTTATTATTATTATTATTATTATTATTATTATTATTATTATTGTTGTTGTTATTGTTAGGATATTGATAATTGAAATAAAAATAGAATAACATATGCTAATTAGATTTTGGATTTTTGGGGCCTGGCTTTGCCCCTCCTCCACCATCTCCTCTTCATATTTTCATAGCTATAGGAGTGGAGAGGTGAATGGGTGCAGTGGTGGTGGGTGGCTGTAATTATTCTAACAGAGCAAAAAAACAAAAGAAGTTGATTAACATTGGTATGTGAAAGTAAAGTGTGTCCTTTTTATAATAAACTCTGAGGTCATATCTTGTGGTGCATAGTGGCATTTCTTTCAGCTCTTTTCTTTCTGAGCTCAAGTCCTACTGGGGGCAACTTTACCTTTCATCCTTTTTGAGGAAGGGGGTGATAAAAAAAAGTACTAGGGTTAATGTAATCGATTTGCCACCATCACCCCTTAAAAATTGCTGGCTTCCTACTAAAGTTAGAAAGAGTAATTGGAATTACCCTAGTCACATTTAGTGACAATTATAGTTTTCCTTTTTGGTGAAACATTTCACACTGCGGTCTACATCAATTTTATTTATATATATATATATATATATATATTACGAAACTGTACTTGCATAGCAAGTGACCTGATCTGAGATTGTATGCTGAAACAAAAACAATTGCAGCATGGAAGGTGTTTATAAGTCATTTGAAAACACACAAAGACCGTTAGATTCACTTGAACATTTAAATTTAATTTGTCAAAATATTTTCTTCACTTTGAGACTGTGGCCTGTCCACTGACAACATTCTATGTTGTGCAGTATTTTATCAGTGCACAGGTTGCGGTTTCAAAGCCATGAAAATATTTTGACATATTACATTTAAATGTTGAAGTGAATCTAACGGTTTTTGTGTGTGTTTTTTCAAATTGCTTATAAACACTTTCCAAGCTGCAATTGTATGTATATATATATATATACATATATATGCATCTAAAACTTTTGCTGTTTTGTTCTTACTGTCCTGTCTTTGTTACCACTTTAACCCTCTGCAAAAAATCCCAAATATTATTTAATTTGCTTTGCGGGAAGGATTGTTTTAACGAAGTCACGTCTTGTCCCTACCTTCCAATCACGGATTAGATCAAACAGGGGACAACTGATGAAGGGAATGTTCTTTATGCTGCATGTCTCATTTCTCTATTTGTTTCTTTCGTTGTTCGAAAAACAGTTCGTTTTCTATATTTTATGTTCTCGTTTCTCATTTTGTCTACATTTTTTAATGTCCTGTACCCATATATGCATATATTTATATTATTTTATATATATATACATATATATATAATAATGCGCTTACATGATATATGTATGCATATATGGTGGATGTTCTTGCCTACAGAGCTGGTAATTCCACTATTCACAGATGAACTCAATAAATGCAGTGTTGATGTATTTATATTGGAGTTAAGCCCCACAGGCAAACTCTCTATAGGGTTAACTGTAAGTATGCATACATACACACATGCATAAATATATACATACATACATATGTATACACTTGCATCATACACAAATATATACAAGTTTGCATATATATATAGATAGTTATATATATATATATATATATATATATATATATATATATATATATATATATATATATATATATATATATATATATATATATACACATGCATGTGAGTGTATATAATGTATATAATGTCTCGTATAAGATATCCTGTTACATGTCTCACATCAATAGTTACTTAACTCTAGACTGTACTAAAGGAGAGCTAATGACAACAACAACAACACCAATAACAACACTAACTGTGATGTGGATTTTGTTCCATGGGAAACTTTCTCTTAACACTCCCTGTTCTGATTATACACACAGACACATGCATATATATATATATATATATATATATATATATATATATATATATATATATATATATGTATGTATGTATGTATGTGTGTGTGTATCTATGTATATATATATGTATATATATATATATATATATATATATATATATATATATATATATATATATATATATATATATATATATATATATATGTATGTATGTATGTATACATATATATATATATATGTATATATATTCTGTAGACTGATGCCTGTGGGAAACAAGTGTTGAGAGGTTGGGGCTTAGTGAGGGGCTGGCGGTGGTGGGGTGGGGTGGCAGTTTCTTCATAGGAAGGACCAGGGTAGACTGGTGTTTAAGGCACTGTTTATTTGTTGTTGTTTTTCTGTGTCCTTGTACTTCCACCCAGCCACCCTTGTTATCTGATCTGATTGAACAGACATATGATCTGAGACGTTCCACCTCTGACCATCCCAGCTTTTCCTATTTAAGGCTAAGATTACACTGTTCACGTCTCCTTATTTCTTTGATTTTGTTTTTAAGATAGGTGCAAGAATGGTTGTGTGGTTAAAGAGCTTGCTTTGCGATCGTGTGGTTTCAGGTTCGGTCCCACTGTGTGGCACCATGGCCAAGTGTCTTCTACTATAGCCTCAAGCTCACCAAAGCCTCATGAATGAATTTCATTGATGGAAACTGTGTGGAATCCCATCATATATAACTTTTATTTTGTATTTTTTACTTGTTTTAGTCTTTGAACTGTGCCTATGCTGAGGCATCACGTTGAAGAATCTTTTAGTCAAATAAATCAACCCAGTGTTTATTTAAAAATTTTTTTTTGTGAGCCTGGTACTTATTCTATCAGTCTCTTTCGCTGAACTACTAAGCTATAGGGACATAAACACACCAAAACCAGTTGTCAAGCTGTGGTGGGGGAAAACACACGATCTCCCAGATAGTAACACACTTTTTTTTCGTAGGCAAAAAGAATAAATAACGAATCCATACTGTAAATCGAATGAACTGAAAACCAATCAAGATAAGACATTAATATATATAAGTACATATATTTATCTCCCTGCTATTACAAATAACTATGTTTCTGTGTAAAAATATACACATGCATGTATTCACGTCATCAGTAGGACCTCAAGAGACACAATTCTTCAAAATAAACTCATTTATATACACTTCTAGCTGACGTCAAGCAAATATATCCTCAATGCATTTCAGGAATATTTACAGTAATGGATCCAGTTTCTTAGATTTAAGATTTTGTATTCAATCTTTTCAAGCACTTTGATATGAAGAACCTACCTCTAGAAATGTGCTTCTTCAAATTTATGATGTTTTGACTTGGTTTGACTTGGTTTGCGGTACCTTGTGGTATTGGCACATATCAAGACGAGTTTGTTTTCAATTAGTTTGTTTCAAATAACCATCTTTCTTCTGGTTGTGGTTGTGCTGATGATGTTTATGTGTGTGTGAGTGTGTATGTGTCAGTGAGTATGTTTGTATTTGTATGTGTGTGTATAAAAAGTAAAATTGAGTTAGGCATTTGACATACATTTTGTATGAATACAATATGTGTGTGTGTGCTAGTGTTAGGAACATAAATTGTGACTAAGGTTTGGTGGAAGATTTTAACTCAGAACTTAATGAAACAAGATATTTGTACACGGAGCCAGAGCCGGTTTCAGCCGGCTTGGTATCGAAAGGGTTAGTTTCCCAAGCTTATAAATACTATTTATGTTTAGAGCTCCATGTAGATTAACTTCATCCACCAGACTGTTTCTAGACTAGTTTGTCTACTATACAACTGTCTTTGATGATCTGGTGTGGTTAAGCATCCAATTGTGCTTGGAACATCTAATGCAGAATTCTAAACATATAGGAACACATGATATAAACTTAAATCCAACAGGTTCCTCGATTCTAATCACATCTGCAATCAACCAACATATAAAACACAAATAGATTGGCACATTTTGATAAACACCTTTCTGTTCAGTTTCCAGCTATAAAATTACTACTAAAGTTACACTCAGAATGCTCTAACCAACCCAAGGCTATGATCATAGATGCCATTTTAAACAAATGTGTCATGCTGTAGGAATGATTCTGGGAGCCATAATGGTTGTCTAGTGAATGTCTTAATAAACAGAGCTGTATACTTTGTATTTATTTATTTATGTAAATATCTCTGAAATTGCAAAAGAGCATGGAACAAATATTGAGGAAAAACAAAAATAAAAGAGGGGCGGGGGTAAATGAATGGGGGGAACATAGCATTCCAATTAGTGACAAGCTGACTATTATCCCTAAGTCCTTTTATAGGAAATAGGGGTAAAAAAAAAATGCAACCCCTAAGAAAATAATTATGTGTACAGACCACCTACTGTTAAAAGATGTTTGTGAGTGATAACTACGCATTCTATGTGTATAAATATATACATACACACAAGCACGCACGCACACACACACCCACACACACACACACACACACACATATATACGTATGTACACATATATATATATACATATATATATGTATATATATGTATGTTTATGTATAATACAAATAATATATGAGTATATGCATATATGTATATATATATATATATATATATATACACACATACATATGTATGTATATATGTATGTACATACATATGTATGTATATACACCCATATTTATATAGATATATATCAAAAATCGCATATGAGGATTTTCCTCTGGGTTTTCCATCAGTTCCAGTTCGTTGAGAGAATTCCTAAGTGGATTCGTCATCATTATTAAATAATATAAAATTCATATTTAAATAAGGATGGTCAGTGTAAAAAAAAAAAACAAAGAAAATAAACAAGAAAGTATATATGATATGTGTGTGTGTGTGTGTGGTATCTTGCCTGAAGACTCTAACAATACTCAGAATAGCAACAGATTGACTCTACCAAAATATACAGATGCTGTTAATAACTGCTCTGGTATTGAGTACATTTTCTTCAGACTCTCAACATTAAACGTATATGCGTTGACCGTTGACTGAACACTATTCAATTTTTTTTCTCCGTGTTTTTCTCCTTGTCTCCGTATTCTTTCTGTTGAAGGGCGTAGCTCGAAACGTCAAAGACTTTCCGTATTCCCGAGCGTCATACTAATACATCCTTTTGTTATTTACACCACCTGTCCTCGTCTGTTGTTGTTTTTTCGTACATTCTCCCATATATATATATATATATATATAAAATCATCTCCAACTAACCGTTGAGAGGACGTTAGTGTTGCCTTGGCGGAGAGGAGTGCCAGTTGATTAGATCGACCCCAGTATTCAACTGGTACTTAATTTATCGACCCCAAAAGAACAAAAGGCAAAGACGACCTCAGCGGAATTTGAACCCAGAACGTAAAGAGACGAAATACAGCTAAGCATTTCCCCCATTGTGCTAACATTTCTGCCAGCTCACCGCCTTGCGCTCGTTATTATTATTATTATTATTATTATTATTATTATTATTATTATTATTATTATTATTATTATTATTATTATTATTATTATTATTATTATTATTATTATTATTATTATTATTGTGATGATGATGAATATTTTGCTTATTATAACAAAGCCATCTTTGCTACACCGTGTTCCACCCAACATGTCTCACAAACGACGGTGAATCAACCCTCAGGTGTGCCTCATTTAATGGGTGGTGGCCACTGTAAGCTACAGCAATTTGTCTTGTACAAGGGCGGAGCTGGTATTAGAAGTGTGTATGAGGGGGGGGGAAAGTAATTTTTCAAATTTCTTTAAAGAAAGATTTTCTCGTGAAGCACTGACTCAGCTCTTGCAGTCAATCTATTGTATTCTTCTTCTTGCTGCTGTTGCTACTGTTGTGATTATTGCTGTTCAGGTGGTGGTGGTGGTGGAGATGATGTTGTGGTCATGGTGCTGGCGGTGTGATGATGGTAGTGGTCGTAGTGTTGGTGGTATTGCATATGGTCATAGCGATGATGGTGCTGGTTGCGGCGGCAGCAGCAGTGGTGGTGCTGGTTGAGGCAGCAGTGGTGCTGGTGGTGGTGGTGGTGGCAGCTGTGGTGATGGTAGTCATGGTAGGAGTGGTGGTGACAGTTATTGTTGCTGTTGTAGTTGTTGTTATTAGTATTTTTTATGGTTGCCGTTATGTTATCATTATTATTGTTATTGCTTGTGTGTGTGTGTGTGTGTGTGTGTGTGTGTGTGTGTGTGTGCTATTGATGTAACTTTACCTATTTATCTATACATATATATGTGTGTGTGTATATATATATATATATATATATATATATATATATATATATATATATATATATATATATATATCGTCATCGCCGTTTAACGTCCGCTTTCCATGCTAGCATGGGCTGGACGATTTGACTGAGGACTGGTGAAACCAGATGGCTACATATATATAGATAGATAGATAGATATATGTATATTCATATATATATATATATATATATATGCATAGATATATGTATATTCATATATATATATATATATATATATATGTATATATATCATCATCATCATCATCATTTAATATCCGCTTTCAAACCGCTAGATTATGGGGAAATAAATACACCAACATTGGTTGTCAAGTGATAGTGGTGGGGACAAGCACCGACACACAAACATATATATATATATATATATATGTATATATATATGTATATATATATATGTATATGACGGGCTTCTTTCAGTTTCTGTCTACCAAATCCACTCTTTGGTTGGCCCGAGGCGATAGTAGAAGACACTTGCGTAAGGTGCCACACAGTGGGACTGAACCTGAAACCATGTGGTTGGTAAGAAAACTACTTACAAGTAACATTTTTTAAATATTTCTTAGGTATTATATAAACACACACACACATATACATATACATGCATGCAGGCTGCCACAAATTCCCATCTGCCAAATCCTGGTTGTGAGACATTCGTCTACATGCAGCAGTTTATAGTAAACGCCGTTTTCCCAAGATAATGTGCACTGGAATCAAACTCAGAACTATGTGTGCGCACGCACACACACACACATGTATATATAAATGTAATGTATATATATATATATATGTGTTAATGCACATGCATGTGAGGGTAGGCTGTATGTGTGTATATGTATATATATATATACATATATATATAATGTATATATGTGTGTATGTGTGTGTTTGTGTGTATATATATATATATATATATATATATATATATGTATGTATGTACATACATGTGAGCATGTGTGTAAATGCGTTTATATACATATATGTACATGTGTAAATATTATGTGCACATATATATATATATATATATATATATATATATAATTTTCCAGAGGATGTGTATATATGTGTATATATGTGTATATATGTGTGTCTGTATATATATATATATATATATATATATGTATTTATGTAATTTACGTTGTATGTGTTCCAGCATTTGTGTGTTTACATAATTTGACAAAAACTTCAGCTACAGTTTCAGTTCCTTTTTTTTTTTTTTTCCAGAAGGTCATACGACCTATGTAGAGGTCACCATGTTGTCTCTGCTCTACTCTTAACTAAGCCTGCCTGACTATTTCCATTAGGAGATAAACATAGATTAGTGACTAACTCACCAAGATCAATGATAGTATATAACTGGATGGTGTATATAAACAAAACACCCTGGAGAGTAGGGGTATACATTTTAGTGGACCTTGAATAGAAGGAAAGACAAAATAGATTCTTGTAGGACCTTGGTAGCAATGAGAGGGGAACATGTTTTTCATTGAAGATCTGACACATGAAGCAGTCTTTCTTTTCTTTATATAATTTTTGTGTGTTTTGTTGGTTTGGTTATTTTTCTTTTTTTTTCGGCAGGGTGGGGGGGGGGGTTATTGTTGTTGTTGGTGGTGTTTTTTGGGGTTTTTTTTTTGCCTAACAGCATTCATGCATTCATCACTTTTATTTATACTTTTGTATGTAACAGAATACCCTGTTTGTGAGCACACGCATGTACAGTCACATCAGACACATGCATATACACTCCCCTATATATATATGTGTGTGTGTGTGTATATATCTATGTATATAGCATGCACATGTTTACATGTGTGGTTTATATATGTGTATGTATAGGTATACATACATATATACACAAATACACTCATGTACATTTCTGTATAACTACATGTGTGTGTGTATATATATATATATATATATATATATATATATATATATACATATGCACACACACACGTATATATAAATATGTGGGCGTATATATATATGTACACCCACATTGTATGAATCATTCAAAGAATGAGGGGCAGGGCCCATAACCTTCCTCCTCCTCCTCCTCCACTGCTCCCACTCAATGTCTCCATGATTTGTGTGGAAGTTTTAAATACAGCCAAAGAATCTCGGTTGGAAGGGAGTTGCACATTGCGGTATCAGGATAGGACAATAGTTTGGTGGAAAAGGCACTCACAGACCTGGAGATGGTGGTGGTGGTGGTGGTGGTGGTGGTGGTGGTGGTGGTGGTGGTGGTTGGTGGTGGCAGTGGTTGTGGTAGTGTTGGTGGTGGTGCTGGTGGTGGTGCTGGTAGCAGCGGTGGTGGTGGTGGTGGTGCACATTGTTGTTGTTGTTGCTGTTGGTGGTGGTGGTGGTGGTGGTAGCAGCAGTGGTGGTGGTGATGCACATTGTTGTTGTTGCTGTTGGTGGTGGTGGTGGTGGTGGTGGTGGTGGTGGTGGTAAATGTGGTGATGGTTGTGGTAGTGCATGTTGGTGGTGGTGGTGGTGGTGGCAATAGTGGTGGTGTTGGTGGTGCTGGAAATATTGGCAGTTGTGATGGTACACTAGGTGACATTATAAGTCTCCGTGGTAACCTATTCTTGGTCTGGTGCCAAAGCCCCACCCGGCCAACTTTCATTCTGTAAGTTAACCGTTCCTTAAAGACACCGAATATTCACAGTGACTGGAAAGCATAAAAAGGGAGGGATGGAGGGACAGGAAGGAAGGAAGGAAGGAAGGAAGACAGGAAGGAAAGAAGGAAGGAAGCAAGCAAGAAAGGTAGGAAAAAACAAGAAATGAACAAATAAAAGAGGGAAGAGAAAATTCTTGAATGTTTCTACCTTATCGTGTCTCATTAGCAATCAGAATTGTGTCTCACTTATCAATGTCATGTCTCATTAGCCGTCAAAGTTGTTTCTCATTAACAATCAAGGCCGTGACTCATTAACAAGGGCTGTGTCTCATTAATAATGTTGTGCCTAGTTAACCATCAAAGTTGAACATTTTGGGAAGAACTTAAAAATTCATTAACAAACTAATTAACAGGTTAAATGCAATCAGAGATCTAATTAAATCATCTAGCGTGAAGACAAAAACAAGAGAAAAAACTAGGTTAGAATGTTAATCAAAGAACATCATCAAACAACAATAACAACAATAATGAGATTATGTTATGATGATCAATTCACGAGCTAGAAATAGGAGCTAAATCTTCCTCAAATTACACACAACTGTTTTAAAAAGAGAAGGACACATTAGATAATTTGCTTCTGTGTTTGATTTTGCAAGATCCTTGATATAGAATCATATGTCATAGCAAGCACTGCTCCTTTGTCATCGTCTTCATCGTCATCATCACTATTGCTGTCGTTGTCATCATTGTTGCCGTCGTCATCGCCGTCATCTTCTTCTTCCTCACTTTCAGGGTCAATAAAGATAAGTATCAGTTGTTAGCAACTTATTCCCTTTCCCAGACTTCTGGACTTGTGCCAAAATTTGAAACCATTATTGTTATTATTATTGGTATTATTATTATTATTATTGCCTTTGCACAGCTTCTAACGCTGGAGATGTACTATGGTGCCAGCTGTTAACTTCCAGTGAACTTAGGTAACATCTCTTATTTTTCGAGCACCTTCCGGAGTATTCAAGCAGTCCCAAGCAGGACTGTTTTCTGCAAGTGCTCCACCCTTATTGCAGCCCCTATTTGTCGTCGTCGTCGTCGTCATCATCATCATCATCATCATCATCATCATCATCATCATCATCACCATCATCACCATCACCATCACCACCAACACCACCACCACCATCATCATCATCATCATCATCATCGTCATCGCCATCGCCATCGCCATCGCCTTTGTACAGCTTCTAGCACTGGAGATGTACTATGGTGTCAGCTGTTCACTGCCAGTGAACTAAAGTAACATCTCTTATTTTTCGAGTGCCATCCGGAGTATTCTAGCGGTTCCAAGCAGTGCTGTTTTCTGCAAGTTCTCCGCTCTTATTGCAGCCCCTACTCATTCCATGTACTTCTCAAGATTTTTACTCGCTGTTCCCAGGGCTCCGACAATTATTGGTACTACTGCTACCTCTATCATTGACCACAACTTCTTGACTTCCCAAGCTAATCTGTCTTTGTGTCTGTGTTTATCTCCCATCACTGCTTGACAGCCAGTGTTGGTGTGTTTATACCCTCGTAACCTAGCGGTTTGGCAAAGGAGACCAACAGAATTACTGGCGTTGATTAATTCAACTATAATAAATTTTTCAGTGTGGTGCCCCAGCATGGCCACAGGCTAATGACTGAAACAAGTAAAAGATAAAAGATAAAACACACACATACAAATTGTAAGTGATAATATATATGAGGTAAAGTAGTGCACCCAGTGGGATTTGAACCCAAGATATCGAGGAACTTAAGTAAATACTGCTGCAAGCTTACCTCATTCTGACTCTTTACACATCCTACCACACCCTGTCCCACCCACCTCCCTGCCATTCCACATCCGTCTAAGTCTAATAATAGAGATGAGGAAGATTTACTCAAGAAACAGGATGAAAGAGTGAGAGAAAGCTGGAGCCGCGTGGAGCTTTAGGTGTTTTCGCTCAATAAACACACACAACGCCCGGTCTTGGAACTGAAACCGCGATCCTCTGACAGCGAGTTCGATGCCCTAACCACTGGGCCATTGCGCCGCCACCTATTTCTATATTACTAAAGCATATATTTCTATATGGCAACAAAATGGTTAATAGTGATAAAGTGGTTTTACTAAATTTTTAATTATTTTTTGAAATTAAGTGAAGTGATAACAGTGTATTTCATGAGAAATTTTGTAGCAAAATAATTTATGCCAAGTTTTAAAACCTTTGAAAAGCGCAACCCAGTGCCATCCATCACAGCAGATAATTGTATTTTAAAACAAATTAAAGAAAGCAAAAAAGGATAGCACACTCTTTAATTAGAATGTGGAGATATCCCTCCAAGAAATATCAGACAAACCACTAGCACCTGGATATGTTTCCACCCAAAACAACTCCCTATGTGATAGGGGTTTGGTGTTCAAGTATATCCCTTCTCCAGGTGCTGCTGTTAAGTTCACCTGCACTGGATAAGATTTATGTGTGTGTGTGGGGGGGTATCCACATGATCTTTTATTCATAAATCTGTATGTATATATATATATATATATATATGTACCACACACATGCACACACACATACACACACATATATACACATACATATAAATATGTGCGTGTGTGTGTGTATATATATATATATATATATATATATATATATATATATATATATGTATGTGTGTATAAATACATATACAGATACACACACATATATATATGTATAAATAAAATATATTCATCCATATACATAATTACATACATGCATATATATATGTGTATGTGTGTAAACATGTATGTATATAAATATATACATATACATCGATATATACATATATGTACATATATGTGTGTGTGTGTGTGTGTGTATTACATACACATACCC
>NC_142952.1:7336697-7344197 GCF_046866305.1 Octopus bimaculoides
ATATATATATTCTTCTTTTTGGTTCAGTCATTTGACTGTGGCCATGCTGGAGCACTGCCTTTATGTCGAGCAAATCAACCCCAGAACTTATTCTTTGTAAGCCCAGTACTTATTCTATCGGTCTCTTGCCGAATAGCTAAGAGATGGGGACGTAAACACACCAGCATCGGTTGTCAAGCGATGTTGGGGGGGGGGGAGGACTGGCCTTCGTGCCAGTGGCATGTAAATGCACCCACTACACTCTTGGAGTGGTTGGCATTAGGAAGGGCATCCAGCTGTAGAAACTCTGCCAAATCAGATTGGAGCCTGGTGTAGCCATCTGGTTCACCAGTCCTCAGTCAAATCGTCCAACCCATGCTAGCAAGGAAAGCAGACGTTAAACGATGATGATGATGATGATGATGTGTATGTATATATATATATATATATATATATATATATATATATATATAGTCTAATAATGGGGCATATAAGCCTTCAACAGGAAAAGTAGGATTTCCTGTACGCATGGGACTTGAACCCACACATACGGGAAAGCCTACTTTTTTCTGTCAAGGGCTTATATGCCCCATTATTGGACTATTTTCCTTAATCATAGCACAGTGATTGCCATAAGCTTTAGGCTTATAAAAAAAAATACCATTATTATTATTTTTTGCAGAATTTTAAAACTTGACACCACTTAACAAAACCATTCGCACTGAAAATATATATATATATATATATATATATATATATATATAATATAAATAGTATATGAATATATGCATATATCCATACATATATGTACATACCTACATCTATATGTATACATACATGCATATATGGGTACAGGACATCAAAAAACATTAAACACAATGAGATATTGAGTTTAGTTTTCACGTCAGGTTATTAGTATCATTATGTTTAAGCAAAATACTAACATAATGTGTGTGTGTGTGTTTGTGTGAGTGTATATGTGGGGGGGGGGGGGGTGACCATTAAGTTAGTTAAAACATGTTTGTGATATATTTCAGCTTCTTAAGGCAAATTCACTGTTGCTACCATGGAGGAAAAAAAATCTCTCTTATTGTAGAGGAGAGAGGACACCGTTCAGTCATGAATGGCCATGGGATTGCACCTAGAAAGTTCCCCTCTGAGGTACAAGTCTGGGAAGGGTTGTTTATGGCAGATCACCAGTCATCCATGCATACCAGCCTCCCCTCGCCATGCTACCGATGTTATCGAAGGCAAAGGCAAAGGGGCCGATACAGCTTGGCCCCCAGTGATGTCACAACTCATTTGTACAGATGAGTGGACTGGAGCTCTATGAAATAAAGTGTCTTTCCCAGGAACACAACACACATCCTGGTCCAGGAATCAAACTCTCTACCTCATGATTGTGAGCCCGACACACTAAAATGGTGTGAAAACACCTTATTTGCCCAATGTTGACCCTAAAAAGTTCTTGGCTTTGAGTAAAAGAAAATACAGGAGGATCAGTTAATTATGATTTTATTCAACATATTCCCTTCTCAGATTCACACATTTATTGCAGTGGGCCTTCACTTTTTCCAAGCCCTGTAAAAGAACTCTGAAGGCTAGGCCTCCAGCCAAGCCTTTCACAGGCCTTATATGTGTGTGTGTGTGCGTGTGTGTGTGTGTGTGTGTGTGTATACACATATGACAAAAAGAGTCTGGATTTTAACCATATCTACACACACACACACACACACACACACACACACACACACACAAGTACCCATGCAAACATACATCTATGCATATATAGACAGAGATCTCTATTCTATATAGTTTTCAGCAGGCTAATTAGGGGGAAAAAGGAGGGGACATACCCTCCCCCTTGCCTCAACACTAACCCACCCACTCTAGAGGAATAAGAGAATCAGTCTTACATAGCTGAATTCAATGGGAAATGAATCAGTCTTGTGTACCACACATTAAGGTCACCATGATAACCCATTTCTTACACAGGTTCCACCCAGCCACCTAGGTCTCGCTCCCACTTTCTGTGTCACTTATCTCTCTCTCTCTCATTCACCCCAAATGCCTGTGCACACACACACATGCACACACACTGATTATACTTGATCCAGTGTTTGTGACATGACTACCTTCTTCCTCACATAACTACCATCCTTGGGTGGACCCTCCTCTCTCTCTCTCCTTCTATCTCCCTCTCTATCTCTATCTCTTTTTCTCTCACTTTCTTTCTGTGTGTATGCATATATATATTTAATCCTTTATATTGAACACTCAATATTTCATCTATTCAATAAGACATATTCCATATATTCAATAAGACATTCGATACTTTATTTCATTGTACCATCCATTTTTATTTTATATTATATATTGTATATTCCATATTCTATATCCCACATTGGTTTTGCAGGAATATAAATAAAACATAAAAAACAGACAGTGTTGGAACTCTTTTAAACAAAATAATATATTCCTCTATACACAATCATACAAAACCCCTTTTTTGTATTTATTTTTACTCGCATATATATATATATATATATATATATATATATATTATTATGATTATTATGATTGACCGTTGACTGAACACTATTCAAATTTTTTTTCTCCGTGTTTTTCTCCTTGTCTCCGTATTCTTTCTGTTGAAGAGCGTAGCTCGAAACGTCAAAGACTTTCCGTATTCCCGAGCGTCATACTAATATATACTTTTGTTATTTACACCACCTGTCCTCGTCTGTTGTTATTTTTTGTATATTCTCCCATATATATATATTTATATATATATATAGATATATAGATATATATATACATATATATATATATATATATATATATATATATATATATATATATATATATATATATCTATATATATATATATATATATATATATATATATATATATATATATATATATATATATATATATATACATATATATATATATATATGTATATATATATATGTGTGTGTGTGTATTTATATATATATATATATATATATATATATATAAATGTATATATAAAGTATATATAAAAATGTATTATCTTTGATAAAATCACCATTTATAGGATGATGCCTCTGTTTCACCAGATTCTTCAGAACTTAGAAAGGCAGCAGTGATTAAATAGGAATGTATTCTATCAAAATGGTTACCAAATCAAAGTAAAAAAAAAGGAAAAAACAGAACCAAGCTAATGGACTAACTCACCAGAAGAAAAAAAAACTATGTGGAAAAAGCGTTAATGGCTTTACGATTATTAATAAGGGAGAAGGTGTAAAACTATTTAGTTAAGAAATCAATTAAAAACATGAAATGGCTAATGAATCAAATAATTAAAGCAACAATGTATAATCACATTAGCAGATGAATGCACACATACGGAGAGATAGGCTGTTGTTAGCAGTGTGTGAGGTCAGTGACAAAAAGTATTTGTACAATTTGAATGTTCTATAAATAAGGTTTACGATCATCTTTTTTTTTTTTCTGAATGACAGTTAAATAACGGGATTTTAGATTTAAAAAAAATATAGAAGCCTTCCAGAGTTCAAAAATTACCAGGATTAATGTTTCCTTCATATATTTTAAACTGTAGAGGGTCTCCTACATTTAAGGTGGTTCTGGTGTTAAATTATACTTTGACAGGTAAATGTATGGAGCTAAAGAAGTTTGTTTTTGTCGTGGTTGCTAATGGAATGTGTATGTGGATAAAACCTTGATTTGAATAGGTTTGAGGTCATACTAACATAAGCTTGATATTATAATGTATTACTGAATAAACCTATGAATGTAAGCCTTCAATGGATGGCTGAGTTAATTAATCTTATTTAAATTCATTGTCATTGTTTGTATATAACCTCACTGTAAAGAGAAATTGCAGGTAAAAAATAACAGCCATCTGCAACTGTCCATTATTTTAATTGATCCTGGTTAATTTACACGTGCAGTCCAGATTTATACTGTACCATATGATAGCATCTAAAACAAATCTGCTGACAAGTCATACCTAGTGCAAGAACAATAAACTTTGTACCATTTCTGCATTTGTTGTTTGTAGTAATGACTGCATTTTTTTTTTTTGTTTATGATAAATAAATAAATGCTTTTTCAGTTTTATATTTAAGAGATGAGGAATTATGTACATTATTTGCATTATTTACATATGACGGATATTTGTCCTCATTTTGTTTGTTGTTAACACAATATTTTGGCTGATATACCCTCCAGCCTTCATCAGGTGTCTTGGGGAAATTTCGAACCTGGGTTCTCATTCCTAAGGTATTTTTCGTTGTTGTTATTATTATTATTATTATTATCATTATTATTATTATTATTATTATTATTATTATTATTATTATTATTATTATTATTATTATTATTATTCAGGTCATTACCTGCAATCAAACTCGGAATCTTGGGGTTAGTAGCCCACACTCTTAACCACTACGTCATATGCCCAGGTTTGAAATTTCCCCAAGACACCTGATGAAGGCTGGAGGGTATACCAGCCGAAACGTTGTGTTAACAACAAACAAGATGAGGACAAATATCCGTCAAATGTTAATAATGTAAATATTTTTTGAATCAACAATCTCAAAAGAATTTAGTGTTCTTTATCATAACACACACACACACACACACACTTGACAACTGGCGTTGGTGTATTTACATCTCTGTAACTTAACAATTCAGCAAAAGACACTGATAGAATAAGTACTAGCCTTACAGAGAATAAGTCCTGGGGTCAATTTGTTTGACTTAAAAGGTGGTGCTCTAGCATGGCCTCAGTCAAATAACTGAAACAAGTAAAATAATAAAAGAAAGAATAAATGTAATGGGATTCTTCCACTTTCCATCAATGAAAACTACTCACAGAGCTATAGCAGAGAACATTTACCCAAGGTGCTGCACAGTGGCACTGAACCTGAAGCCCAATGTTTGCAAAGTGAGAATCTTAACTACACAGCCATGGCTGCACATGGGATGGGGAATTCATTATTATTACAACCTATAATTTGGTAATGTAATACCTTTGACAATCACTTCAGATTCCTATTTTTATCTGAAGAATTTCAATCTTGAAATTTATATCTCAAAGAATTTTATATCTCGAAGAATTTATATATTCAAAGAATTTTATATCTGGAAAAAAAATTTTGTATCTGAATTTATTTAATTTTTTTTTTTTTTTCGTATTTTTTATTCTGAAGAATTTTTGAGCGAAAGACTTTTAGGTGTGTGAAGAAATCCAGATTTTTTTTTTTTCTCTGCTGTGTTTACATAACGGGAAGCAAGGGTGGGAGGTTTAGGATAGGATGGAGAAGTTAAGGATGAGTGGGAGGAAAGAGAGAGAGAGAGAGAGAGAGTGTGAGTGTGTGTGTGTGTGTGTGTGTGTGTGTGTGTGTGTGTGGTATTCTTATAGAGTCAGAGAGAGAAAAATACAAGCAGAATGTGTGAGAGGAAGGGCTGTTGTTGTTGTTGTTGTTCAGCCCCAGGTCAGGGCTCTGATTAAGTTGCTTTATACTGAAAGACATTCCAAGTTGTCACCAGAGGGGTGGGGGAAGCCTTTTTTTTTTTTTTTTAAAGAGCGTTGTCTATTATCCGAAACTGTTCTTGCGTTCTTCCTAAATTCTGGGATGGTTAGGGTTTTGATTTGAGGGTAAATCCTGCTACTGAGCATCCTCTTGACAAATCAGCCACTCATATTAAGACTTCATCAGGGTGTGCTCTTGTTTGTGTATGTGTATATATGTGTGTGTGTGACAGAAAAAGAGAGGCGGAAGGCGGTGAGCTGGCAGAATCGTTAGCACACCGGGCGAAATGCTTAGCGGTATTTTGTCTGCCGTTACATTCTGTGTTCAAATTCCGCCGAGGTCAACTTTGCTTTTCATCCTTTCGGGGTCGATGAATTAAGTACCAGTTACGCGCTGGGGTCGATATAATCGACTTAATCCGTTTGTCTGTCCTTGTTTGCCCCCTCTATGTTTAGCCCCTTGTGGGCAATAAAGAAATAAGAAAGAGAGAGGCGGGGAGAGAAAGACAGAGAAAAGGAGAGGTGAGAAACGGGAAAACATTTAACCCTTTTAATTCCCACCCCTATTAGAACACCATTGGTCTTGTGATGCAATGATGCAAGCATCCTGTCTTAAAGTAATCTAAAATTAAAACAAATGTTCCATCAATTTTCATGGTTAATTAACGATCCAAACACCAGCTTGATTATGATGAAGTTATTTTGCTAAATTCTTCATTATTTTCGAAATTTATTGGAATAACGGCAGTGTATTTCAATAGAAATATAGCAACAAGAAATTTAGCCCTTTTGATACCAAACTGCCTGAAACTGGACCTGGTTCTGTGTTCGAAGCTCCTTGTTTTAAATTGTGATTTAAATTGAAGCCTTTCCATCATAATTTTGTGTTGTTTCAAACCCTCAGTTTCTTAATAGCACAATTATTTTATTAAATTTTACGTTATCTCCCATGACCACTACCATCAGCGCCACCCAAAAAAAAAATTAATTTGAACAGAAATATGGTAACAGTGGGGTTGGAAATTGATAGAAAAAGGAAGAAACTGAAGAGAGAGAGAGAGAGAGAGAGAGAGAGAGAGAGAGAGAGAGAGAGAGAGAGAGAGAAGCAAATAAAGGAGGGCAGCATGGACATAAATAGACAGATAGATACAGAGAGTAAGTGAAAGAGAGTGAGACACACATACATGCACAGAAAGAGAGAGATACAGAGAAAAAAGAGAGAGGCATAGAGATAAAAAGAGAGAGAGAAAGAGACATAGAAAGAAAGAAAGAGACTGACAGAGTGAAAAGAGAAACAGACAAATAGATAGAGAAGCTCCTAGACAAACAGAAAGAAATTGAGAGAGAGAGAGATAGAAAGAGAGAGAGAGAAAGGGAGAGAGAGAGAGAGATAGAGAGAGGGCAAAGAGCAGGGATGATTCTAATACAGGCTATAAAATCCCTTCAGTTTTTCCTTCCAACAGATTTATTGTCATATCTGGAATAGATTAAAATGGGGATAAGCTGACCGTTTTTACAGTGTTCTGGTGTTTTCAGTTTATAACCATGGTTAGTTCAGGAGAGAATAATTGGGAGTAGCAGAGGGCCTTTATACACCCCACCCCATAAACACTACTGCTGCTACTACTACTACTACATGTTCTTGTGGGGTGATTCTCAACCAGGGTCCATATGGCCCTGAGTGGATTATATAGAATTTGGTTGTTAAAATTTATGTACAGTAAATTAGTTTTGCTTCTACAATAGGTGCATGTAGGCCTACATGGCTCTGGGTTCTGTCTCATTGCGTGGCACCTTTGGACAAGTGTCTTCTACTGTAGCCTCAGTCTGAGCAAAACATTGTTAGTGGATTTGTTGGGCAATAGCAGGATGGGTTGAAACAAACGTTGTGCAAATTCATCAAAAAATAAGTCCTGGGGTCGATTTAGTCGACTAAAACCCCTCCAAGGCAGTGCTCCAGCATGGCTGCAGCCAAGGG
>NC_142952.1:7354197-7359197 GCF_046866305.1 Octopus bimaculoides
CTCATTCCTCAGGTATTTTTCGATGTTGTTGTTGTTGTTATTATTATTATTATTATTATTATTCAGAACACTGCTTGGAATTGATCTCGGAATCTTGGGGTTAGTATCCCGTGCTCTTAACCAATACACCATATGGCATAGTGGTTAAGAGCATGGGCTACTAACCCCCAAGATTCCAAGTTCTATTCCTGGCAATGACCTGAATGACAACGACAAAGAAGAAGATCAAAAAGTACCTTAGGAATGAGAATCCAGGTTTGAAATTTCCCGAAGATACTTGATGAAGGCTGGAGGGTATATCAGCTGAAACATTCTGTTAACAACAAGCAAGTTGAGGACAAATATTCATCAAATGTAAATAATGTACATAATTCCTCATCTCTTAAATATAGAACTGTGGTACTTAATTTATCGACCCCAAAAAGATGAAAGGCAAAGTCGACCTCAATGGAATTTGAACTCAGAACATAGCGGCAGACGAAATACCACTAAGAATTTGATTGGTATGCTAACAATTCTGCCAGCTCACCAATACCATCCAACAATCTCAGCAGATGCTGAAACTCCGGCATATGTCTGCGCATCATTAGCTATTGCCCTCACCATGCTGAGCTGTTCATGGAGGTCGAGGGCTGGTAAGCCCCTTTATATCATTGAGCCCTTCATGACATCGTTGCTAAATTATTGACCCTTCTCATGTTACTTGCCTGAACTGAAATTTAAAAAAATATAATTGATAAAATATATTCTTGATTTGAAAACAGTAATTGTTTTGTTCTTTTGCATCGTTAACAGCTTTTTAATAAGAAATTTTTAAAGAAATTTAATGAAAAGTATTTAGTAAAATTTATAAAACATTATAAAAATCCAATACAAATTACATTAATATAATTGGAATATTTAATGTGAAATAAGAACCCTTATAAAATTAAAAAGTATTATTTAATAAAAACTAATTTTTGATTCTAAAAAAAAAAAAAAAATTCCTTCATCTTTTGTGCCATTAACGCTTTTTTAATACAAAATATTTTAAGGAAAATACTCAATGAAATTGATAAAAAACCATAATAATTCATTCATATAATATTGATAGAATCAGAATATTTAATATGGAATAAGTGTCTAGTGAATTTTAGTTAATATTGGCATCGATATTTGGCTAGAAATTAGTGAGTTTTAGCTTTAAATTACTGCATTCTTCGAGATTCAGTTTGCTTTATGATCCAGCATCCTTAATTCTCAGAATCGTCTCAGGTGTTTATTAAATGCCTTGGTAAGGCCACATAGACCCTCCCTTCCAAGGGATCAATTCTGGCCACTTTGCTAACATCTGATATAGACAATATTCGTAGTGGCAAGTAGAACATGTCCCTTTCACAAAACCCAAAGATCAGGCACTCCAGACTGTTAGATGAAAGCTGGGATAAGGTACAGTGATTAGGGGTAAAGGTATAGAGATTATTAGTAAGGCACAGGGATTAGGGATAAAGTAAAAGGATTAAGGGTAAGGCACAGGGGTTATGGGTAAGCTACAAGGGATTAGAGTTTACTAAAGAGATTATGGGTGAGGTACAGCAATTAGGGATCAGGTACAAAGATTAGGAGTAAGGTATGGGGATTATTTATAAAGTACAAAGATTAGGGATACGACAGGGGTTATGGGTAAGCTACAAAGGATTAGTGTTTACTAAAGAGATTATGGGTAAGGTACAAAGATTAAGATATGGGGATTATTTATAGAGTACAAAGATTAAGGATATGACACAGGAATTAAGGGTAAGGTACAGGGATTAGGGGTAAGGTAGAGAGATTAAGGTTAAAATACAGGGATTAGAAGGTAACAGTATATAGAAGCCTGACATTCACAACCTCTGGCCAACTTTTCTGGAACGATCTCCCCTCATCCCATTTCTACATGTGTCAGGCCACCCTGCGCATAACCTCATCCAAATAACAATAAAAGCTTGTCGCGTGCTCCATACACACACTCACACATGCACGCACACACACACACACATACACACACTTCTTGTGTCACACTGGCACCACCTACTTTGTGATAGCAGTGGTGGTGGTGGTGGTGGTGGTGTGCTACCGTGGTAGTGATGGGGACAGTAGTAGGAGACGCAGCGGTAGTGGTAGTGGTGGTGGTGGTGGTGGAGTAGTAGTAGTAGTAGTAGTAGTAGTAGTAGTAGTAGTAGTAGTAGTAGTTACATATTGTTTTATGGTGACAAATAGCAATTATATCACCTTCTTTCTTTCTTTCTTTCCTTCTCCTACAGCAATTAGCGTATTGTTAATTGCAGTGATTTATAATCAGTGCTAATTACAACAATAATTACCACTCTCACTCATGCTGCCAAAAATAACAATAACGGAAATTGTAAACAATGGCATTTTGGTGAGAAATCCGTATTATTAGGGGCAGAGCCCAAACGAATTCAATGTTGGTATGGGACAGGCGGTTTGACAAGATCTGGGTCCAAGGACTGCATCGTGCTCCAGTGTTTGTCAACCAAACAAGTAACCTAGCAACAAACTAGCATCCTGTCACCTGTGCACCATGGAAACCAAGTAACCAGCCCTATGAGTCCTGGAACTCAAGACAGTATTCTCCAAGGACTGCTGCTACTACTGCAGCCACTGATGATGGTGATGATGATGATGATATCACCAGTATTGTCTATATCACCAGTTGAATTGTATCCGCCAATATATCACTGGTATTGTTTAGCTGTTGCTACTGCTGTTGCCACTGCTGCTGCAACTAATGATGATGATCATCATGATCATGCTGATAATGAATATATTACCAGTATTGTATACACCACCAGTTGAATCGTACCCCAATATATCACTGGTATTGTTCAGCTTATGCAATGAAAAGTCAAGGCATCTCCCAAACATTTTAAATTTGTTGTTGTTATTGTTCTTGTTTTGCCGTTGGTCAGCCTTCATTATGGCCATCCGTGCATCCAATCGAGGATTTCATATTTAATATGTCCTTCTAGTTGATGGTTTGTTTTGTGTGTGTGTGTTTGTGTTTGTCCCTCCCATCACATCTTGACAACTGGTGTTGGTATGTTTATGTCCCTATAACTGAGCGATTTGGCAAAAGAGATTGATTGAATAAGTACCAGGCTTGGAAAAAAAAAAAGCCACTGGGGTCAAATCAGACGGCTAAAAATTCTCCAAGGCAGTGACCCTTCTTGGTTGCAGTCCAACGACTGAAACAAATAGCAGATGAAAGATGTATATATATATATATATATATATATATATATGGGACTGAACCCAGAACCATGTGGTTAGTAAGCAAGCTACTTACCACACAGCCACTCCTGTGCCGTTTCTTTTCTTTTTTTTTAGTCAAAACCAATTAAAAGATAGTGTGACATAGGCACCAGTAAATACAGAAATATAATCCTTTGTTTCTCAACCAGAATATGAAGAAAAACATCATGGAATTGTAGTTACCGTTTTTAGCTGTCTCAGTCTGGACAACATTTGTTGGTGCATTCTGAGGCCTGACTACTTTGTATAAAAGGCAATGCAAGCATGGGGGGAGAGGGTGTGGATAGGGAGTTCTACAAAGGGGATTCTATGTACAGCTCGCTATGTCCGGAAGTAAGGGATGTGGAAACTTAGTGATTCCCAGATACTCCATGTTTAGCAACAGACAACATGTTACTTATAAAGTACATACATACATACCTACATACATATGTGTATATCTATCTATATATATATATATATATATATATATATATATATATATATATATATATATATACAGACACAAGTTGAGGGAGACACTGAAATTATGTGTGTATAACAATATGAGATGGGGTAAGAATGGATGGATGGATGGATGGATGGATGCTGACAGATTAAGGGATAGATAATAGATAAGTTTAATCCATAAGCACAAGTCCATGGACTTTTGATTCTTAGACATCTAGCTCTGAGCTCTCTTCTTCAAATGGCCTGACCATATTCCTTGGAACTTGTCATCGCCGCGAACAAATAAACACATACATATACACACATACATCCATTTATGTAAGTAGATTTGTATATGTATATATACAGGGTGTCCACAAAGTCTGGGTACATGGAGTAAATAAAATCTAAACATAAACAATTAAATATAAGAAATAATAACTTCTTAAAGTATGTGTTAATCCTCATGTACCCAGACTTTGTGGACACCCTGTATATATACATACACATACACACACACACACACACACACACACACACACACACACATACACATGTATATATACACATATATAAATATAGATAGAAAAACAGACAGACTGAAAGAAACAGATTTGTTTATTCATTCCTTCAACATCCGTTTTTACCATGCCAGTATAAGTTTGACATAAGTCTATATACACACACACACATTTATATATATACACACACACATATACACATATATATATACATATATATCTATCCTGTATTGTAC
Organism: Octopus bimaculoides; assembly: GCF_046866305.1. NCBI lineage: Eukaryota > Metazoa > Mollusca > Cephalopoda > Octopoda > Octopodidae > Octopus > Octopus bimaculoides. Next base: position 7,358,678 of record NC_142952.1, read on the forward strand.
TTTGTGAGAGCCTCTTTAACAATTGGTCCCAGTTTAGTAATTCATAATTAATTAATTGAGCAGCTATAAAGCAAAAATTAACTGCAGACTGGTGCCTGTCTGCATTTGGTCGATAGAATGGTCCTCGTCAGCATATAACGATACAAGTCTCAACAACACATGGGTTTTACCTTAATGCTTCTGTAAAACATGCCTTTGCATGTGTACCTGTGTGTGTGTGTGTGTGTTAGCCCCCCCCCCCCACTATCATATCCCCATCATAAACAACAGCGGCAACCCATAAAGTTGTACCTCAGCCCCCACCTATCAACATGCGGAGGAGGAGAGAACAGAGTCATTAAAGTAACATAACGCCGATGAATACAAATGAATGAATGAACGATAATTACGCAAAAATAAACGAACAAACAAACAAACAAACAAAACAGCTTTTTTTTCTGTATTTGCCACAAGGGCAATCAGGACACAGCAATCAAAACAAAATGGTGTATCATCATCATCATCATCATCATCATCATCA
>NC_142952.1:7364197-7371697 GCF_046866305.1 Octopus bimaculoides
TGGTGGCGGTGGCGGTGGTGGTGGTGGTGGTAGGGATTCTGTGAATGTTACACATGTTGTTATATAGCCACAGGTCAACCTTGATCCAACAGACCTATGATCAAAAGGAGTTCCAGTTGTGATCATCACGCCTTCTTTTTGTTTTCCTACCCACAGGGGTTGGCCGGGGGAGGGGACTGAGGACTACATAATTAACACGGGCGCCCTATTTTTAAAGATGATAGGAGGAGGGGAGATTTAGCTGTTATTTCTAGCCAGTTGAGTAACCATGTGGAGGACTCCCTTGATGGCTCCAGTTACCACTGTTATAGTAGTAATAGTAGCAGTGGTGGCGGCGGCGGTAGTGGTGGTGGTATGTGGTGGTGGTATCATGGGGTGGAGACTGGTAGTACATGTAAGTACTAGAAGTGGTGGTGGTGGTGGCGGTGGCATTGGCTGGTTGCAGGGTGCCAGTAGTTGGGGTGGGGTAGAAGATGTAGGGGCGGGTGGGTCATTCCAGGGTGTGATATGGGTGTGTGTGGGGGGTGGGGGTGAGAGTGGAGGGAATGCTTATGTCTGTGACTGGCTAGGTACATGGGAGTCTGTGAGGCAATAGAGAAAGTGTGTATGTGCATGTGTATATCTATTTCTGCATCTGTCTGTGTGTGCATACGTGTATGTGAGCATGTGTGTTGTGTATGTGTGTATGTATGTGTGTGTGTGTGTGTGTGTGTGTGTGTACATGTGATTGTTGTATTGTAGTAGTGGAGGGGTGGTCAGGGCCATTTCATTCATAGAGTATCCCTTAGGTGTGTTACACATAGACACACACTTACAGATATATATATACACACACACACACATAAACACACACTCACACACACACAATACATATGCACATTGATACACAAACAAAACTTTCATGTAAACAATTCTGCATATACATACATATATATATATATATATATATATATATATATATATATATATATATATATATATATATATATATATATATATATATATATATATATATATATATATATATATATTGAAAATTAATAATAAAAGGGTAAAATTAATTAATTAAATTAAATAATTAATCAATCAATTAATTAATAATTTTACCAAGTAGATCCATATGTTAAAATAACCTTTATAGGTAAAATTATACAAATATTCTATAATTATAAACATAATTATAATTAGGGGGGTCAGCTAATTGCTTCACCACATAAGGAATTTAGAAATAGGAGTTAAAAATTCTGTTTCTACTATGGTAAGAATCCCCCAGACAGTAACACACTTTTTTACATAGGCAAAGAGAAAACTAAGGAATCAACATGTCTTCAAGTAGCCACAGATGCGTTTGGAGATTAAAGTGATTAATTTACTTACTTCTCGTCATCAGTGTAGCATTTCCATTATAAAATTTGTGCACACAGACACATATGCACGCATACTCACACACATGTGCACACACAGACACACACACACACATGTGCACACACACATGCACAAACATACACACACATACATACGCACACACACACTCGCACACACTTGCACACACACACATGCACGCACACACACATGTATACACAGACTCACACACATATGCACACACACACACACAGCAAATCATCAATGAAGGGTTCCCTGCAGAGGTGCTGAAGAGGCTGGGGAGAATGGGACATGGTGTATATTAATGAACAGTGAAGTGTAGCAGGGGGTGTGAGTGGAGGGACAGTAGACCTTGAAATCATAAAGATAGCTGAGAGCTTCCAGTGTGAGAGGGGGAAGGGTAGAGGTAAAAATAGGGACGGGTGGGGGGAGGAGAGCTTAGACCCATTTGATGTGCTCCTGGTGATGCTCTTAACCCCCAACACCACCACCACTTCTGCTGCTGCTGTTCATGCTGGATGATGATGATGATGATAATGATGACCAGGATGATGATGTTGATGATGATGATGATGATGACTATGATCATGATGACCATGATGATGATGAGGAGGAGGAGGATGGTGAAGGTGATGACCACCACAAGGATGATGGGGACCATGATGATTATGATGATGATGATGATGATGGTGATGATAGAGTGAGGATCAGCAGGATAGTAAGAAGGGTGGTGCCTGTGTTGTTTGGTAGGGGCTAAGGTATGATGGGGGTTGTGGCAGTCCTGGTAGGGAGTGGTGGTGGTGGTAATAGCAATAGTAGTAGTGGCTGGGGCAGTGGTGTTGATGGTGTTAATGTTCAAGCTTACCACCAACACCACCACAATGGCCATCAATGTCTCCACCACTGCCTGCAACCACACCGCCATCGCCTCCACTAGCTATACACCAACACCACCACAAACACCACCACCACTACCTAAGAAAATCATCCCCCCCCATCCTGTTTCCACCCAACATAATGGGAAAAGGATGTGTAAGTTTTTGCTGCCCCTTGGTGCTGAAAGCCTAGCTTCTTGGTAGGTTGTCTGTATATATATATATATATATATATATATATATATATATATATGTATATGTATATATATATGTCTATATTAGTATGGAGTATATGTATATATATATATATATATATATGCATTTGTGTATGTGTGTAGATATATATATATATGTGCATTTGTGTATGTGTGTATATATATATATATATATATATATATATATATATATATATATATACATATATATATATATATATATATATATATATATATATGCATATACATTTGTGTATGTGTATATATGTATATATATATGTATGTGTGTATGTGTATGCATGTGCATTTGTGTGCATATGTTTGGGTGTGTGGGTGGGTGTGTTTGCACATACAATTAAACTAGTAGATTTATATATATACATATATGTATATAGATATGTATATATATATATATATATACATATATATATATATATATATATATATATATATATACATATATATATATATATATATATATATATATATATATATATATGTATGTATCTATGTAAATATCTATATATATATATTTTAAGATTTTAAGTATATAATTATAGAAATGTAATTATAATTAAGGGGGCTGGAATGCCAGTGCCTGTATGCTAGAAGTAGATGTCAAATATCTACGATACCTTAATTATAATTATATACTTAAAAATGATTTAACCAATATGGTCTTTTTATATACGCTAGCCACTGGTATAATCATTTTAATGATTGTATCCTCAATTTACAAATATATATATATATATATATATATATATATATATAGGTGTGTATGCACTTTATATATATATATATATATATGTATATATATATATAAATAAATGGGAGAGTCATTTTCTTTTTGTGCTTATTTCTTTTTTTTTTTATTTGTATTTTTACAAAAACTCACAAAAAGAATTTTGCAAACCAAATTCAAAAACGAAATAAATATATATTGTTTCTGTATATATGTACCTTCATGTGTGCATGTATATGTGTCTGTGTATTTATACAGCATCATCAACTATGGATGGATAGATAGATAGATAGATAGATAGATAGATAGATAGATAGATAGACAGATAGATAGATAGATAGATAGATAGATGAACAGAGAGATAGACAGACTGATAGATAGAAAGGTAGGTAGATAGATAGACAAATAGATAGAGAGAGACATTTATATAATGTGTGTGTGTATGTATATATATATATATATATATATATATATATATATATATATATATATATATATATATATATATATATATATATATACTTGTGTGAGTGTATGTGTGTGTGTGTGTGTGTGTGCTTGTAAATTCCTCTGTTCCTGAAGAATTTCTGCAAGAAGCACTAGGTAACCCACTAAAGGCAACACCTGGATATGTTTTGGCCAACCATGATTGTTCAATTCTCAAGTGAGGGCTGATGTACTAAGATATGGCTTTTCTAGTGCTGGGCCCAAGGGAACCTATAGGGTCTTTCTTATTTACCCCATGCACACATGTCTGTGTGTCTGTGAATGCAAGTATATGTGTGTGTTAATGTGCTTGCATGTTGTTATTCTTTAGCCCCAGGTAAGTCCTGATCCAGTACACTTATTGTCGATGACATTCTAGCCATGGCCACCGCACAGGTTTTTTTCTTTTTCTCAGATGCACTGTATCTAAGAAAATATTCTCCTGTGTATCTTTTCATTTTTTTTAAGGTCATAGGGTGTGATTTGAAGTGGGGGTATTTGACTGCTATTTCTAATGGACTGTGTAGCCACATAAGATGTTCTTCAACTGTAGTTGGGTCTCCCAGCTGATATAAGTGTTGGACTGGTGGTGAATACAGACACCAGACGGACAGCTATAAAGACAGACAGACAGAGACACACACAGTCCCAGGGAATGCTGGGCAGACAGACAGGGGAAAGATAGAGAGGACCCAGTTGTAGCCATGTGAGAGAAGACATTCTTTCATGTGTGGAGATTGATGTGGGTGGAGGGGGTGGGAGCATAGAGGGGTAGGGTAGTAAGAAAGAGGAAGACTCTCTGTGTGTGTATGTATGCTTGAAGTGGGGGGATAAGCTAGGGTGGTGGAGGGTGTACCGAATGGAGGTGGGGGTGGAAGGTGGAATCCAAATATACATCAAGTATACATATACACACACATGTGCACAAAGATTCTCACACACTCACCCCCCCACACGCATACTCACCCCACACACACACATACACACACTCATATACACATACGTGTGCACTCTCACCCATCCACACACACACACACACATGCGTGCTGTGGACCATACACACATACACACACCAACACATACTCACTCTCACTCATAAACACATACACACACATACATACACACTCACCCACATACATATGCTTTCACACACAAACACACACACACACACACACATATATATTCACACACATTGACCCACAGACATGCCATCACATGCATGTCTTACACCCTCAACCATATGCATACACACACTAACACATACACTCTCACACATACACACATGTCTGTGTGTGTCTGTGTGTGTGTGTGTGTGTAGAGGAAGAGAAGATTCAGCTTTGCTCATAGAATATCTGTTTTCCTGAATAAGGGTGGGAGGCAAGGAAAAGAAAAGAGGGAATGAGGAGGGTGGAGTAAAATGGGAGGAGTGGGAAGGAGGGGGGGAGAAGGGGAGTGGGGAGTGTTCTGCCTGTTGACACAGTTTGAGAGTTTTGGTAAGCAGAGGTAAGGTTTGGTAAAACATTCTAGCAGAACTAAACTTGGTATCAGAGAACAAGGAACTGTGGCAGGGGTAGGGGCTGGGACAGGAATGGGAGCAAAAGAGGAATTTATAGAGGGTGCTGTTGATGTTGTTTTTGTTGCTGTTGCTGTTGTTTAACCTATGTTTGGTCCTGGTTGAGAAACAAGCCCTTATGATCCACATCCAAGACAATCTGGTCATGACCATCACATGTGTTTGTGTATCTAGAACTGTGGTTCTTGATGTGTTTTGGTTTTTGCTTCTTTTTTTTTTTACATCGTGGCACATGGTAATTATCATCATCTTCCTCACTGTTGTTATCCTCATCATCATTGCCATCCTTATCATCAGTGTTGTCCTCATCATTGTCGTCATCATCATCATTCTCATCATCATCATCACCATCATCGTCGTCATCATCATCATTCCCATCATCATCGTCTTCATCATCCTCATCATCATCATCATTTTCATCATCACCATTGTCGTCATCACCATCATCATCATCATCGTCATTTCATCATTGTTTTAATATCCACTTTTCCATGCTAACCATGGGTCAGGCAGAATCCGTTGAGGCAGATTTTGTTTGAGAAGAAGAGCGTCTGCTCAAAACGTTAAACCATCTTTCTTTCCTTTCCTAATACATTACATTATTATTTGTCATTATTTTCAGAATCAATTAAAAGGCAATGTGGGGGAGGGAGAGAGGGAGCACTCTGTCAGTTATAACAATGAGTGTCCCAGGTGATACAATCAACAGAACAGCCTGTTTGTGAAATTAACATGCAAGTGGCTGAGCACTCCACGGACACATGTACCCTTAACGTAGTTGTCAGGGAAATTCAGCGTGACACAGAGTGTGACAAGGCTGGTCCTTTGAAGCACAGGCACTATTGATTTTTGCCAGCTGAGTGGACTGGAGCAACGGGAATTGAACTCACGACCTTATGATCGAGAGCCGAATGCCCTAACCACTAAGCCAAGCGCTTTCACAAAAGATAATGTATTTCTAAAGAAAATGGCTAACTAAAGGGTAAAATTGCCCTTTTTTTAAAAACAAAAATAGTCTGGGATGCACCTACAGACCCCTTGTGGTGTACAATTTGGGAATCACTCATCTGGAACCACATCCTGTTATACTTTGAGACATTTTATATCTGGGATTACTTTAACCAATGCATCCATCCCCTTTTCATAAAACTAGAAGTGTGTGAACTGGGGGTAATTTGGCACTGAGTGTTGTTGATGACAGTGGCAGCGGCAGTGGCAGTGCTGGTGGTAGTGGTAGTGGTGACAGTGGTGGTGGCAGCAGCGGTGGTAGAAGTGGCAGTTGTGGTGGTGGCAGGAGCAGTGGTGGTGGTAGTGGTGGCGCTGCTGCTGCTGGTGGTAGCAGTGGTGGTGTGGTAGATGTGGTGGCGGTGGTGGTGGTAGTGGTGGTGGTGGTGGTTGGTGGTAATGGTGGTGGTAGTGGTGGTGGTGGTGGTGGTGGCAGTGGCGGCGGCGGCTTTATGTGCCACCAGCATGGGTGCCAGTGAGGCAACACTGGCATCGACCCACGCTTGAATGGTGCTTTTTATGTGCCACCGGCACGGGGAGCCAGTCATGTGGGACCAGCATCGACCCACACTTGAATGGTGCTTATTATGTGCCACCAGCACAGGTTCCTGTGAGGCGGCACTGGCATAGGCCACAACTACAATTTCTATTTTAATTTTGATTTTACTTGACTCAATAAGTCTTCCGAAGTGTAATATATATATTTCAAAAATCTAACAAAAACAGAGTCGTCTGAAAGATCTTTATGCTTTTGAGTGTCATTTAACTGCTATTTCTAACATGTCATCCTGCTGCAAGAGTGTGTGCAATATTATGTCAGCAAATAGGTTTAAGATATTTAGCATTGAAACCTAACTCTGAACCCACGCAACACCCCAACCTCTCCCTAACCTCACACACACACATAGTCATCCCCCTTGCCCCTTGCTCACCCTTCCTCTGACTGGTTCCAGAAAGGCAGGGTTGGCTATCTTTTGTCCTTATCTCTTATTTTATTGACATGACCAAGCATCCAGGTCACTAACTTCTCAGAAATGTCTGCCTCCTTCTTGCTACATGTTTATATTGATCAAATGTCTCTGCAACTGAATGGGGGAAGAGATTAGCTGCTGTTTTTTGTGGGGGGAAGAGGGAGGAATGGAGGGTGTGCTTGGCACAGGTTTGGCCAAGTGGTTAAGGAGTTTATGTTTGGTAACCACATGGAATTTTGGAGGTTCG
>NC_142952.1:7376697-7399197 GCF_046866305.1 Octopus bimaculoides
GACATCTAATCAGGGCCAGAAAAAGGGCAAAATTGTCAGTGATGTGGTTGGTGACAGTGGGTGGGTGGGGGCTGTTAGTAACTGGAGTGGTGTATCCCACACACACACAGATGTATATAGGCAGTGTGTGCATGGGTGTTGTTGTTGTTGGTGGTGGTGGTGGTGATGGTATGGTTTATGATGTATGCCTGGATGGTAGTGATATATATATATATATATATATATATATATATATATATATATATATATATATATATATATATATATATATATCTAGTCATCATCATTCTTTAACACCATATATGAAATTGAGATGATAAAGGAAGAAACAATTATCTTATGACTTTCATTAACTTATGGCTGTTTCTGCTACAGGATTCAGTGGACGCATAGTGGAGTGCCTGAGTAAAACTTTATAGCTTCTTCAGAGCCTCGAATATGAAGTATATATATATATATATATATATATATATATATATATATATATATATATATATATATATTCTATATTTGTGAATTAAAGCTACCATTGGTTTCATGTTAAGAAAAGTAAGGAAAATATCTCAGTGTCTTAATTTTTCTAGGTGTTTGTCTCAATTTTCTTAACATGAAACCAATGGTAGCTGCAATTCACAAAGAAAGATATTATATACCCACCAATGCAGTGTTGAACACTCATTTCATCATTCAACATATACATATATATGCTGTTACCACCACCACCACTATACCACCAACACCACTACTACCACCAACACCACTACCACCAACACCACTACCACCGCCACCACCACTACCACCAACACCACCATCACCAAGAACATCAACAACACAGATATATTAATACCACTTACACAATCACCATTATCATCATCACCACCACCACCGCCATCACCAACACTATGACCACCGCTGCCACCACCGTCACTGCCACCCAACACTACTCCACCCCTGCTCAATTTTCACAACTTCCTGTCTGTCTGTGAGAAAGGTGGGGAGGGGCAGGGTTAAATCACTCTAACAATTGCACACCACCCCCATCCTCACCCCGACCCCCCCATTTCCTGCAGTTGTCTTCCTCAATGGAAGCTCCACCGCTTCCTTCATGTGTGTGTGTATGCATGTGTATGTATGTATACAGGTGTATGTGTATGTGTGTGTGTGTGTATGTATGTGTGGGTGTGTGTGTGCTTGCGTGTGTGTGTTTATATGTAAGTCTTGTTTGAAGTATTATGTGTCTGTTGACATAGCTGTGTGCATGTGTGTATGTAGATGTGTGTCTGTGTGTGTGTGTTTATGTAGCATTATGTATGTGTGATCGTAGCTTTGTGAGTGTGTATGTGTGCGTATGTGTGTGTCTGTGTGTGTACATGTGTGTGTATGTATGTCTGTGTGTGTGTATGTGTGCATGTGTGCATGTGTATGCGTGTATGTGTGTGCATGTCGGTGTGTGTATGTGTGTGTACATATCTGTGTGTATATGTGTCTGTGTGTGTGCATATTGGTGTGTGTGTATTGCGTATATTTACATACATGTGTGTTTATGTGTGTGTATGTGTGTATGGATGTGTGTATGCATGTTTGTGTCTGTTTGGCCGTTCTGTGCATGTGTGTCTATGTGTGTGTGGTGTATGTATGTGTGTGTGTATGTGTGTATGGACTTGCGTATGCCTGTTTGTGTGTGTATGTGTGTGCATGCATATGTGTGTGCATGCATGTGTGTGTGCATGTATGTGTGTGTACGTGTGTGTGTGTGTATATACTAGGGTGCAATAGTGCTTCCATGTATATGTAAGTGTTTGTGTCTCATGTTGTTGTTTAACCCCAGGTCAATCGGGAACAAACAAACCTATAACCAAAAGTATTCCAAATGTGACCATCCCATCACAACATTACCTTATATCTTTTCTTTTTTTCTTTCTTTTTTTTTTCTGAATATGGCAGCATGTGATTATTGCATGGTTTTAATCTTCTGACTTGTTTCAGTCATTTGACTGTGGCCATGCTGGAGCACCACCTTGAAGCAAGCATTTTTTTTTTCTTTTGAAGTTGAACAACTCTCACCCCCTCCTATTTTTTTTTTCTTTTAAAGTCACCTGCTTATTCCATTGGTCACATTTGCTGAGATGTAAACAAACCAACACTGGTTCATCAAGCAGAATGTGACAGAGTGGCTAACAACTAAATGTAAAACACAGGCATTAAATACTGATCGTTGTGGTTAGCCATTAACTGGAACTTAACTGAGAGCTAATACCATATCCCACCAGATAATATATCCTTCCGAAGTCAGTTGAGTGGTTGGCATTAGGAAGGGCATCCAGCTGTAGAAACTCTGCCAAATCAGATTGGAGTCTGGTGTAGCCATCTGCTTCGCCAGTCTCCTAGTCAAATCATCCAACCCATTGCTAACATGGAAAGCGGATGTTAAACGATGATGATGATTATGTATGTATGTATATATATATATACATATACAAAATTTAGATTCAAGGTGGGGTGTGTGTGTGCACATATGCAGTTGTGTACAAGTAAAATATTACGTTTATGAAATAAAACAGAGACATTCTAATTAAAAATTTATTGAATGTAGAGAAATTTCTTGGTATTAAACCAAGATAACCATCATTATCTCTCTGTAATCAGCAAAACCTATAATTTCTCTCTCTCTCTCTCTCTGTGCATATATATATATATTTGTCTGTTTATCTATCTTTCTATCTATTATCTGTCTCTATCTATCTATTTGTCTCACGCTGTCTCTTTTTCTCTATCTCCCTCACTGTCGCTCACTCTGTATCTCTTACTCTCTTTCACCCATCTCTCCTCCTCTCTCCCCCTCTCTCTCCAACTCTCTTACTCTCTTTTTCCTTCTCTTTCTTTCATAATTACATAATCATTAAAAATATTTTTTTCTGGTATTTTACAAATTTCTTTCTTAGAAAAAAATTAATTTTATAAAAAAAAAAAAAATACGAATAAAAATAAGTAAGCAGAGTCATAGCTGTGTAGCAACAAGCTTGCTTCCCAACCACATCGCTCTGGGTTCAGTCCCACTCTGTGTCACCTTGGGCGAGTGTCTTCTATTATAGCCTCAAGCTGACCAAAGCCTTGTGAGTAGATTTGGTTGATGGAAACTGAAAGAAGCCTGTCATCATCATCATTGTAATCAACATCATCATCATCATTTAACATCCGTTTTTCCATGCAGGCATGGGTTGGACGGTTTGACTGAAAACTGGTGAGCCAGGGTGTTGCACCAGGTTCTGATCTGATTTGGTAACGTCTCTACAACTGGATGCCCTTCCAAATGCCAACCACTCGAAGAATGTAGTGGGTGCTATTCATATGCCACCAGAATGGGTGCCAGTTACACAGAACCAGCATTAGTCACAACTATGGTCTCACTTGGCTTGTTGGATCTTCTCAAATATGGTATATCGCCAAAGGTCTTGGTCACTGGTCACTGACTCCGTGAGGCCCAACATTCAAACAGTGCTATTTATGTGCCACCAGCACAGGCGCCATTTACATATATATATACAGAACTCTGCTTATATGTGTTTTTTAACACTATACCTCTTTGTCCTTTCACTTATTTATTCACATTATTCTGAATTGATCATGTGTTAATTAACTTGTACCTTTGAGATGAGATTTCGATAATGAGATTCTTTAGTTATAGAATGACATTGTAGGGTTGGTGCAAGATGCCAGATCTATCTGATTTGGACATAAACTGGGGAGAATATTTGCGCTGGATATGACCAATTTAAATTCTGGAGGGTTAAAGTGATATTTTTTTTTTTCCTGAATGGAAAAAACAGCAGATTCTGATACTTAAACAACACATGTACGTTTGAATATATATATGTATATATGTGTGTATATACATATACATATATATGTGTGCCATAAATATCGCCATCCGTTTTAGAGAAAAATTTGTAGTTTAGAATCAGTAGTTCTTTGACTGCTATTTCTAAATTTTCAGTATGTTGGAGAAGCAACTCAATTGCTAATCCCTGTATATTTATGATGATAAATGGTTTTACCGATAAAGGTTTTTTTCATACTGAACTACTTGGCAAAATTGTTAATTATTAATTCTATTATTAGTTGACGATTCCCTGCCCTTATTCTTGTATATATATATATATATATATATATATATATATATATATATATATATATGTATATACATGTGTGTGTGTGTGTGTATGTATGTATGTATGTATGTATGTATGTATGTATACACGCATAAAATAAGTTTACAATTCTGTATTTTCTTATCTTATGGTCACCTCACAAATTCTATATCAGTGAAATTACATGATTTTAATTACTCTTTTCTCTCTATCTCTCTGTCTCTCTCTCTCTCTCTCTCTCTCTCTCTCTCTCTCTGTCTCTCGCTCTCTCTCTCTCTCTCTCTCTCTCGCTCTCTCTCTCTCTCTCGCTCTCTCTCTCTCTCTCTCTCTCTCCCTTCTCTCCTTATCGGTCACCCTCTCCTTCTATCTCATGGCATCTCTCCTGTTTTTTTCTTTTGCATTTTCCTCTTTTCTTTCTGTTTTTTTTTTGTTTTTGCTTGCTGTTTTTCTTTTCATGTTCCTCCCACCCCTTCCTCTCTCACTATCTTACCCCCCTCCAGACACACACACACACACACATATCCAACTCCTGCAGACATTCATTTCAATAAACCACCATCCAGAGAAAACAAACAAATACACACACACGAGCACACACACACACACATATATACATACACACACACACATATACACACACACACAAGCATACACATGCACACATACACAAGCACACACATACACACACACACCACACACACACTCAGGCACATGCACACATGTGCACACACACTCAGACACACGCAGAGGCACGTTGCACGCACACATGCACACACACACATACACACACACATGCACACACACACACACATACACACACGCACGCAAGCACACATGCACACACAAGCCCAGGCATATATTTTACAGTGGTAAGTGTCCCCGCCTGTCATGCAGAAGACCAGGTTCAATGCCCCACCAGGGAAACAATATACATTTTAAACCACAGGAGAGACTTTGTAGATAAGAAGCTTGCTAAGGTGCAGGCATAGTGTGGATAAGGAGCTTGCTTCCCAACCACATGATTTCAGGTTCAATTCCACTGCATAGCACCAAAGCTTTATGAGTGGAAATGGCATATGGAAACTGAAAGAAGCCCTATGTGTGTATGTGTGTACTTCATACCACCTGTGCCTTTTCTTTTATTCTTTTACTTGTTTCAGTCATTTGACTGTGGCTTTTACCGAGCAAATCGACCCCTTTGTAAGCCTAGTACTTATTCTATCAGTGTCTTGTGCTGAACCACTAAGTTGCAGGGACGTAAAGACACCAGCATTGGTTGTCAAGTGATGTTCAGGGGACAAACACAGACACACAAACATATACACACACCAGTATCAAGTAAAAAGCACCATCTGAATGTGGCCGATGCCAGTGCCGCTTTGACTGGCTTCCGTGCTGGTGGCAAGTAAAAAGCACCATCCAATCATGGTCAATGCCAGCTCCTCTGGCCCCTGTGCCGGTGGCACATAAAAAGCATCCACTACACTGTCGGAGTGGTTAGCATTAGGAAGGGCATCCAGTTGTAGAAACACTGCCAGATCAGATTGGGGCCTGGTGCAGCCTCCTGGCTTCCCAGACCCCAGTTGAACCGTCCAATCCATGCCAGCATGGAAAACGGATGTTAAACGATGATGATGACGATGATGATGATATGATGTGCACATATATATAATGGTGACAATGACGATGATGATGATGATGATGTTATATAAATACTGAATCATGTTAACACTTATTTACTTTTTGCAATTTATATTTGTGGCTATTACACAAGAGAGAGAGGGCGAGGGGGGGGGGGGGGAAGGGAGACCGAAGTATCAAGTTCCAGGTTGCTGAAACCGAAGAACTGAAATCACACAAGCAAGAGTTTATAATTAATAATCTGCACTAATTATGAACAAATTGTGCATAAATGACCTTGAGAGGGTACGGAATTAGTGGAACCATTGGTGTGTTGTTGTTGTGTGTGTGTGTGCATGTGTTTTTTTGTGAGTGTGTATTTGTGTGTGCGTGAGTTTCTCTGTGTGTATGTGTGGGTGTGTGTGTGTATTTGTGTGTGTGTATTTATGTATGTGCATGAATTTGTGCGTGCATAAGTGCATGTGTGTATTAGTGTGTGTATGTGTGCATTTAGATGTGTGCCTATGTGTATTTGTGTGTGTGTGTGTGTGTGTGTGTGTGTGTGTATGTGTGTACCCTTGTTTTAGTATCGTGTAATCGTGTAATAGTTGCAAACAAGCATCACCATCGTACAAAAGATGCCAATTTACTTCCAGTTTCCTGTGGAAAATACGTCTGGCCATGAGGAAACATTACTTTGCTTGCAAACCAGTAAGGGTTGGTGACAGGAAGAGCATCCAGCCATAGAAAAATCTCTTCCACCACCCCACCCCCAGCAAATTCCATCCGACCTTTGCAAGCAGGGAACAATGAAATAAAACGATGGCGGTGATGGTGGTGGTGCTGATGGTGCTGGTGATGATTATAATCTGCTTACCTGTGGCAGGAGCCTATATGCTGGTCAGTCAGTTTGCTAGAAATAGCAGCCAAGCTAAATTCTATTCAAACCATGCATCACTAGCTTTAAAAATTGAGGGTGAGTCCTATAGGAGGATGTACCTCATTGTAATACACTCAAGGGTCACTCATCCTGAGGGAAAGGGCAGCTCTAAATATTGCTCAGTCGCACCCTACTGTCTTAAACAGTGAAAGAAAAGCACATTAGACAATGTAGTCCTAGATACACTATGTTTGAAATAACTTTATCCAAAGTGTCCTTCCCTTTTAAAAATACTAGTGTGCAGTTTGAGCAAGATTTTGTTGCTATTTCAGTCATAGTATATCTAGGACTATATTATCTAATGTGTCTTTCCTTTCCTATTTATGACAGTAAGGTATGACTTGTGAGTGAGAGACTTGGCTGCTACTCTTGACACAGTGTATTTAGGGGTACATTTGTTAACATATCCTTTTGTTTCAAAGTCAAGAGTGTGTGATTTGAGGGAGATTTGGCTGCTATTTCAGACATAGTATATCTAGGAATGCATTTTCTAATGTGTCCTCCCTTTCCTGTTTATGACAGTAATGTGTGATTTGAGGGATATTTAGCTTCTATTTCAGACACAGTGTACCTAGGATTACATTATTTAATGTATCATTTTTATAAGTCTTTAGTGTATGATTTTGGGAGAGATTTTGCTTCTATTTCAGACAGTGTATCTAGGACAACATTATGTAATGTACCATCCTTTTTTTTTTCTTTAAAACAACAGTAGGATGTAATTTGAGGGAAATATTGTCTGTTATTTCTAGCATGTCAGACAGCCCTGTAGAGACTCCGTTGTTGGCTCATCTTACCAATTCTGTCTTCTATTTTGGTTCTGCTTTCTTCTTTCTGAAAGAATGAGCAATTCTTTGACTCATTGAGCTCAGGTTTTTTTATAGATTCAAAGGAATTTATTTTAGGGAGTTTATTTTTGGGGTGGTGGTGGGGTTTAAGGGGTATGTTTTTTTTTTTTTCAAGGGGTGGGCAACAGAGTATTGGATGCTTTTATAATTTCTTTTTTGCAATTTATATTTTTTATCTTTTAATTGTTTCAGTCATTAGACTGCGGCCATGTCGGGGCACTGCCTTGAAGAATTCTTAGTCAAATAAATTGACCCCTGTACTTTTTTTTTATTTTTAAGCCAGGTACTTATTCTATTGCTCTATTTTTGATGAACCGCTAAGTTACGGGGATTTGACAAACACTTTTTGTCAAATGGTGGTGGACAACAAACACTGACTCAAACACACACACACACACACACACACACACACACAATGAACTTCTTTCAGTTTCTGTCTGCCAAATTCACTCAGAAGGTTTTGAGCGGACCGAGGATATAGTAGAAGGCATTTGCCCAAGGTGTCACACTGTGGCACTGAACCCGGAACCATGTTATTGGGAAGCAAGCTTAGCTTCTAACCACACAACCACAATATGCATAAGCATATACAACGGGCTTCTTTCAGTTTCTGTCTGCTCAATTCGCTCACAAGGCTTTGGTCAGCACAGTCTGAGAGAGACCGATAGATACACAGAGAGACAGACAGACTGACAAACAGATAGATAGACAGACAAGCAGACACATACATACATAGGCGGATGGATGGACGGACGGACGGACGGACGGACAGACAGACAGGCAGATGCTGCTTAAGATCACATTTACCATTGGTGGAATACTTTATTTAGATTTAGAGACACAGACAGTTCTGCTTCTCACCAAATTGTTTGAAGTAAAGTGAGGAATTTTAGATTTGTTTACTCAGGTTAAATGTACCAATTCTAAGACTGACAGAAAGTGCCAGAATCCTTGTGATCTTTCAGTCATCAGCTGATGAAGAGAATAGTTTGGAGTAGAACAAGATGCATGCACAATATCTATTTAAAATTTTTTATTTTTTATTTTATGTGTTTCAATCATTGGGCTGTGGCCATGCTGGGGCACCACTTCGAAGAGTTTCAGTCAAAGAGACTGACCCCAGTATTTATTTATTTTTTTAAAGTTCGGTATTTTAGGCACAGGAGTGGCTGTGTGGTAAGTAGCTTGTTTACCAACCACATGGATCCAGGTTCATTCCCACTGCGTGGCACCTTGGGCAAGTGTCTTCTACTATAGCCTCGGACCGACCCAAAGCCTTGTGAGTGGATTTGGTAGACGGAAACTGAAAGAAGCCTGTTATACATATGTATGTGTGTGTATATATATATATATATATATATATATATATATATATATATGTGTATATATATATATATATGTATGTGTTTGTGTATATGTTTGTGTATCTGTGTTTGTCCCCCCAACATCGCTTGACAACCGATGGTAGTGTGTTTACGTCCCCGTAACTTAGCTGTTCAGCAAAAGAGACTGATAGAATAAGTACTAGTCTTACAAAGAATAAGTTCTGGGGTCGATTTGTTTGACTAAAGGAGCCATGCAGTAGGACTGAACCTGGAACCATGTGGTTGGCGAGCACGCTTCTTACCACACAGTCAAGCCTGCACCTATATATAGTTATAACTGTTATGATTTCTTGAACGTTGACTGATGAGGAATCAGCTCTGAATTTTCCATGTGTTATGTTTTTGTCAAATTTTCTGCCTGTTATGTTTATATCAAATCCTTGAAATATTATTTATGTAATGCAGCACACTCCTTATATTATATATATATATATAGTTTATAGATGAGAGATGGATATTCTCTGTATAGAATACACTTCAAAGTGCTCAAGAGGTTAAGCTTGAGCAGATAGAGGGAGAAATGTAAATATAAACAAGTTAACTTGCTTATCCTTACATTTACTCTTACACACACAAACACACACACACACACACATACACACACACATACACACATACACACACACTTGTGTATATATACACGATGGGATTCTTTCTGTTTTCATCTTCCATCTTCAAAATCCACTTACAAGGCATTGGTCAGTCTGGAGCTATCATAAAAGACACTTACACAAGACACCACATGTTGGGACTGTACCTGAGACTATATGGTTGGAAAGCAAACTTCTCCAGCCATACAGCATATAATTCATACTCCATTATTCTCATGGTTTTAATGCCTATTTTTCCTAAGCTCATATATTTAGTTTCAAAGAAACAAACTGAATGGCTTCACCTCTTGATACACCAAAGAAGCCTTACTTTCACTCCGTAATATAAATGTATGGCTTGGTTAAGATGAAGACAAAAGTACGCCTGGCCTTGTATGCATCCTAAAAAATGGTAAGACTGACGCCGTTTACACAATGTAAAAGTTCATGACTGGAAGAGTATTCCTGACGGTTTAACATTCTGGTTGAGGATGGATTGGCTATAATGGTCAGTGTGGGTCCCAGGGTGGCTGGGAGGTCATCCACAATGTGGGTTATAAGTGAACAGTAGATGGGTGTGTGAGGTGTGCTTGGGTAGATGACACACAGCCATGATTGTGCCTGTTAGATGTCTTAATCACACAGCGATGACTGTGCCTGTTAAAATTATCATAGTCATTAATTAATATTATTAAATTTATTATCATTTTATTCCAAAGATATTCGAACTAAATGTGTTGTTTTCGTCATTATTATTATAATTATTATTTTTAATAATCTATCTGCTCGTTCATCCATTTTCTCTGCCCACTGTTTTCTGGGAGAGTCACTGGGGTGGAATCCTCGGGTACTTCCTCCACAGAGTATTATCAGGAGGAACCTGTCATTACACCCTCCAGCTGGATTCCCAAACTTGACCAACTGAGATTATTGCTGTCATCCGAGCATCTCATTCTTGGTGTGCAGCTAGGTCTCTCGCTAGTTGGCTTTGCTTGAAGAATTCATCTTGCAACCCTTTCCAAGGAGATTCTAATCAAATGCCCACAGAATGTATATCGCCATCATCATCATCATCATCATCATCATCATCATTTGGCATCTGCTTTCCATGCTGGCATGGATAGGACAGTTTGACAGGAGCTGGCAAAGCTGGAGAGCTACACTGGACCCCAGTTGTCTGTTTTGGCATCGTTTTTATGATAGTAGTGACAAAATTGATAGACAAAGGTGATACCACTTATAGAACAGGTGTTGTAGTCTGTTGGTAAGTGAGATTTCCCCTTTTGAAAAGAAATACAAATTACACACAGTAAGTCTTCCTACGAATCAAAGTTAAAGATGGGAGATAATGATGATGGTGATGACGAAACTAAAGAGTGGTTGGCAGGACAGCTAGATGCCCTTCCTAATGCCAACCACTCCAAGAATGTACTGGGTGCTTTCTACATGCCACCAGCATGGGAGCCAGTCATGGGGCACTGGTATCAACCACATTTGGATGGTGCTTTTTACGTGCCACCGGCACAAGAACCGGTCAGGGGTCACTGGCATTGACCACATTTGGATGGTGTCAGGTGGCACTGGCATTGAGCACTCCTTTCTATGATAGGCACAACGCCTGGAATTTCTGAGGGAGGGGGTCTAGTCGATTACATCAACCCCAGTGCTCTACTGTTACCTGATTTATTGATCCTAAAAGGGTGTGAATGACAAAGTCGACCTTGATAGGAATTGAACTCAGAACATAAAGCCTGATGAAATGCAATTAAGCATATTACCTAGCATTCTAACAATTCTGCCAGCTCACTGCGAACAGCGATGGTGATGACGATGATGACAATAATGATGGTTATGAGATTTCTTTATTTTGATAAGAGTTAATTAACAAAAACTCTTTAATTAATTTAGCAAAGTTAAATAACAATTATTCCTGGAATGTGCAAACTTTGAGAAAATGAAGAATTCTAAAAATATTTCAAGCATTTT
This sequence comes from Octopus bimaculoides, assembly GCF_046866305.1. Lineage (NCBI taxonomy): Eukaryota > Metazoa > Mollusca > Cephalopoda > Octopoda > Octopodidae > Octopus > Octopus bimaculoides. Next base: position 7,388,215 of record NC_142952.1, read on the forward strand.
TTGGGCTTTTTTTTTTCTTTTTTTATTTCAAATTTTTTTCTTTCCTTTTCTTTTATGAAGTGCATGTCTGTCTGTGAGTCCAAAACTTGTAGAAGTTTTATAATAATAATTATAGTTATTTCCAATTTTGTGACACAACGGCAACTTGGGGGGAAGTGGGGATTTGTCAATTACATCAACCCCAGTGTTCAACTGGTACTTATTTTATCGAACCCCAAAAGGATGAAAGGCAAAGTCAACCTTGGCAGAATTTGAATTCAGAACGTATTGACGGGCGAAATACCACTTAGCATTTCGTCCGGCGTGCTATTAAATTTGACAAGCCATCTGGTTCACCAGTCCTCAGTCAAATCGTCCAACCCATGCTAGCATGGAAAGCGGACGCTAAGCGATGACGATGATAATGATGATGATGAAAGTTATTTAGGCGCAGGAGTGGCTGTGTGGTAAGTAGCTTGCTTACCAACCACATGGTTCCGGGTTCAGTCCCACTGCGAGACATCTTCTACTATAGCCTCTGGTCGACCAAAGCCTTGTGAGTGGATTTGGTAGACGGAAACTGAAAGAAGCCCGTCATATATATGTATATATATATATATATATATATATATATATATATATATATGTATATGTGTGTGTTTGTGTGTCTGTGTTTGTCCCCCTAGCATTGCTTGACAAACGATGCTGGTGTGTTTATGTTCATGTCACTTAGCGGTTTGGCAAAAGAGACCGATAGAATAAGTACTAGGCTTACAAAGAATAAGTCCCGGGTTCGATTTGCTCGACTATAAAGGCGGTGCTCCAGCATGGCCGCAGTCAAATGACTGAAACAAGTAAAAGAGTAAAGAGTTGTATTTCCTTCTCAGATCCATTTCCTAACATAAATTTATATCAAAGCTCAAAATGGTATCTTGTATGAATTTATTTCAACATCCTTCTTTTTTCTTCTTCTTCCTTTTCAGTACGTAAGACAAAACATTCCTGGACGAGGATGTCAAATGGAAGACTTTGAGACTCAATTTAGAGGCTGCACATGTGAGCAAGTCATCTGCAAACCAAGCAGTTGTTCTTGTATACAGATATCTGGCGGCGCTGCATACACAGAAGACCAAAGAATTCAACAGCAATATTTTCCTTCCACAGTAACATCATCTGAATCAGAACTCTCTTCACCAATTTATGAATGTCACCAAGATTGTTCTTGCAGTTCCAACTGCTCCAACCAATTAGTTCAGCATGGCATTCGCTTCAAAACAGAAGTATTTTCAGCCTCACCTGACAAAGGGTTCGGCTTGCGTACTTTAGAATTTATTCCCAGAGGTTCCTTCGTTAGTGAGTACGCCGGCGAAGTCATTAGTGATAACGAAGCCAAACAGCGTACGAGTTTGATTGAACAGCAAACTCAAATGAACTACATTCTTGTCTTGAAAGAACATTACGGAGATAAACTTGTACAAACTTGTGTCGATCCAACTTATTTCGGTAATATCAGCAGATTTATGAACCATTCTTGTGAACCAAACTTATGGATGACGGCAGTGAGGGTTTCAAATGCCGTACCAAAGTTAAGCCTCTTTGCACTCCGGGATGTAAATTCTGGGGAAGAACTCTCGTTTCATTATGGCGGTCATGGAACAAACTCCATAAAACAAAAACAAAATACAGATGCTGAAAACAAAAGCAGCAGCAGTAGTAGTAGTAGTAGTAAATTGAAACCCTGCAAATGTGGTGCTGTAACTTGTTGTGGTTACTTACCATTTGACGAAACCCTTTTTCACTGAAGTCAGCCCCTTTTTTTTTGTTTCTTTTCTGCAATATAACCTGTTATATATATATATATATATATATTTATATATATATATATATATATATATATATATATATATATATATATATATATATATATATATATATATATATATATATATATATATATATATATATATATATATATATATATATATATATATATATATATATATATATATATATATATATATATATATATATATATATATATAGGCACAGGAGTGGCTGTGCGGTATGTAGCTTGCTTACCAACCACATGGTTCCGGGTTCAGTCCCACTGCGTGGCACCTTGGGCATGTGTCTTCTACTATAGCCTCGGGCTGACCAAAGCCTCGTGAGTGGATTTGGTAGACGGAAACTGAGAGAAGCCCGTCGCATATATGTATATATATATGTATATGTATGTGTGTTTGTGTGTCTGTGTTTGTCCCCCCCCCCCCCAGCATCGCTTGACAACCAATGGTGGTGTGTTTACGTCCCTGTAACTTAGCGGTTCAGCAAAAGAGACTGATAAGATAAGTACTAGGCTTCCAAAGAATAAGTCCTGGGGTCGATTTGCTCGAATAAAGGCGGTGCTCCAGCATGGCCGCAGTCAAATGACTGAAACAAGTAAAAGAAAATAAAAGTAAAAGAAAAGATATTTCTGTTGAAAGAGTTTTTATTTCAATTAATTTTGAAAATGAAAAAGAAATCAGCAAAATAACTGATTCTTGGAACATAAGCTGATACAATATTTTGATAGAATGCTTTAATGCCGATCCCTTTACTCAGGAAGTTTTTATCACAGAATTAGGAGTGATCTGAGATGGTTTGGAGTCAGGAAGGGTTAAGTAAAAAAAAAATCTAGAGTAGAACACTGTTGGAATTTCTAGAATGCCAGTTGGAGTGATGTCTTTCTCTGATATAAAGATGTTAAAGAAAAAAAATGGTGAGGAATGAAGAAATCATTCAAGTGAAATAATGATTAAGTTTAAAGGAAAGAAGGCAGCCAACACGTAATGGGGGTGAGCATTGGGTTACAGATTAGAGAAATAATGATTGGGCATATTTTTCAAGGCAGATTAGAAATAAGGGAGACTGTACATGCTTGTTTACATCTATCGTGATGTCAAGACAAGGAGATACAAACAGACATAACCACTCACACACATACCTATCTATCTATTGATTTATCTATCTATCTATCTATCTATCTATCTATTTATATATATAAATAGATTTATATATATACATACATACATATATATATATATATATATATATATATATATATATATGTGTGTGTGTGTGTGTGTGTGTCTGTGTGTGTAGATAGATATAGATATATTTCGTTTTGTGATTTGATTTGCAAGATTATTTATGTGAGTTCGCGTGTTGAAGCATATTCTGTTGTGTCTGGGGAGAGTCTTTTTCTTTTTGTGCCTTATAATTTAACACACTCACCGGTAAAATTTCCACTTATTCCTTATTCTTATTTTCCTAAAATTTTCATTGCGTCTTGCAACCTTTTCATTAGTCAAGACACACACGTATGCATATACAATGTGTCTTATTAACAAAACATTTTACTTTAGGTTTGATTCCAGGCAGTGACCTGAATAATAATAATAATAACAACAACATCGAAAAATACCTTAGGAATGAGAACCCAGGTTCGAAATTTCCCCAAGACACCTGATAAATGTCGGAGGGTATATCAGCTGAAACGTTGTGTTAACAACAAACAAGATGAGGACAAATATCCATCACTTGTAAATAAGTAATGTAAATAATGTAAATAAAGATAGGCAATATATATATATATATATAAAACAAATAGTAAATGAGTATATGCATATATACGTACAGGTATGTGCATACCGACATCCACCTGTATGTATAGGTGCATATCTGGGTACAGGACATTGCAAACAAAACGTAGACGAGAAAACACACAAGCCAGATAGAGAACATTCTACTTCATCAGCTACCCACGTTTTAACACCGGCGTTTCGAAGAGCTTGGGTAGGACGCATCGTTAAAACGGCTCATCCTATGAACTGCAGATTAAATTTGTATACGCAAATTAAATCTTGCCATGGAGGAATGTAGTGGCGGACAAAAAACAAGACAGGAAAACAAACAGAAAAGGCTTTACGGCCAGACGAGAAAAATTATATATATATATATATATATATATATATATATATATATATATATATATATACTGATGGTGGTGTGTTTATGTCCCTGTAACTTAAAGATTTGGCAATGAGAATGGTAGAATAAGTATTAGGCTTACAAAGAATAAGTCTTGCAACGTCGGTTTGTTCGAGTAAAGGTGGTGCTCCAGCATGGCCGCACTCAAACCACTGAAACAAATTAAAGAGTATACTTTAATTTAAATTTCTATTCCCTCTTCTTTGAAACAAGTGGACAAAATGGAAAAACGCCCTCCCCCTCGTTTGGTATCTCCCTAAATAAACAGAGAGTCATCAGTACACATTAGGGTAAGATAAATAACCAAGGAACCATGTAGAAATATTAGTGGTCCTTTATACCAAAGGAGTCAGTAAGGAAGTTTGGGGCTGGGGTCCTTAAATTTGCTAAATCCAAACCAAGCCTTAAATTATATTTTTTTTATATTTGTGTTTTACTATATTTCTTCTTTTTTGTTTTTGTTTTGTTAACCCCTTTTTGTTTGTTTTTTAATCCTTTTTTCTAAATCCTGCTTATTTTCACTGAAAACAATGTTACCACTGTCTTAACACATATGGATAGGAAATAGCTGTGGTGGCCCCGGGGTGGTGCAGTATGGTGTGGTGTTGTGTGGCATGGTGTTTACTGTGCTATGATATATGTGGCGTAGTACAATTTAATGTAGTGTGGTGGTGACGGTGGTGGTGTTGGTGGTGGTAGTGGTAGTAGCAGTGGTACTTGTGATCATGGGAGTAAGGTGATGTCGATAGTGGTGGTGATGGTTGTGGTGGCAGTGGCGGCGGCGGTGGGGGGGGGGGGGTGAGGATGGCGGTGATGTCAGTGGTGGTGGCGGCAGCAGCGATGGTGGTAGTGGTGGTGAAGGTGACAGTATATTTAAATACATTAGGATTTCTTCTGATCATCAAGAATAGTGATTTAAAAAAAAAAAGAAGCAAACAGGAGAAAACACTTTGATTAACTGAAATTATCCCGATAATGAGTAGGCAAAAACTCCCTTTCGGAATTATATATATATATATATATATATATATATATATATATAAATATTTGACAGGCTTCTTTCAGTATCCGTCTACCAAATCCACTCACAAGGATTTTTGTCAATCTCAGAGTGAACCTACAACCATGTGGTTGGGAAGCAAGCCACTCTTGCGCCTGTTTCTTTTTTCTTTTTAAATATTTATTCAGTATGTAAGACAATGAGCTGGCAATATCGTTAGCACGCTGAGCGAAATGCTTAGTGGTATTTCGTCTGTCTTTACGTTCTGAGTTCAAATTCCACCAAGGTTGACTTTGCCTTTCATCCTTACGGGGTCGTTAAATTAAGTACCAGTTGCGTACTGAGGTCAATCTAATCGACTGGCCCCTTCCCCAAAATTTTGGGCCTTATACCTAGAGTACAAAATAACATCGTTAGTACGCTGGGCAAAATGCTTAGCGGCATTTCGTTCGAATTCCGCCGAGGTCGACTTTGCCTTTCGTCCTTTCGTGGTCGATAAAATAAGTACCAGAGAAACACATAAATACCAGTGGAGGGTTTACTCTTTTCCTTGAAATTACTGGCCTTGTGCCAAAATTTGAAATCAATATTTATTCAATATCGCACGTTTGTGATTTATGAAAATACAACGAAAAAAAACGATATACGCACGAAAAGAATAGATTTCAGAAAACTAGACGAAAATTCAAGAGAAATAACTCGATGATAGTATATGTATCTAAGGGAGACAACTACTAATAGATTTAAAGGGAAGTAACTACAGGGGAGTAACCAGCCAGCCAGATGGCCAGCCAAACCAACCAGTCAATCAGCCAGTAAGTTAACAAGCCAGCCCGCCAAACGAACCATCCAGCCAACCAGCCTGCCAGCTAGCCGGCCGCCCAGCCAGGCAGCCAGACAGCCGAATCAACCAACCAACCAACCAGCCAGCCAGCCAGGCAGCCAAACCAGCCAGCCAGCCAATCAGCCGGCGGCCCAGCCAGGCAGCCAAACGAGCCAGCCAGCCAATCACCTGGCATCCCAGCTAGGCAGCCTAACCAACCAGCCAACCAGGCAGCCAGACAGCCAAACCAACCAACCAGCCAGCCAAACCAGCCAGCATTCAGCCCGATTTGTCTCCAACACAATTATTTCCAGTTAACTTTTTAATGTTTCTTCTTCAGATTAAATTTAATTTCTGGCTCCTTCATGTTTTTGTAGATTCGATGCTGATAGGGTTCACCTAAATACTGTGATGCTGATGATGATGATGGATGCTCTTTGTAGTTGTGGTGACGGTGATGGTGATGATGATAATGCTGTCCAATGAGGACTGTGGTGATAATGTGTTTCTTTCAATGAGAAAAAAACATTAAATTATTCACATCCACCACCACCATCACCATCATCGTCATCATCATCTATATTATCACCATCACCACCACCACCATCATACACACATACATATTATTATTATTATTATTATTGTTATTATTATTATTATTATTATTAAGGTAGAGAGCTGGCTGAACCGTTAGCACACAGGTAAAAATGCTTAGCGGCATTTCATCTGTCAACTTTGCCTTTCACCCTTTCGGTAGAGGGGGGGGAGTCAATAAGTTAAGCACCAGTCAAGTACTGGGGTCGATGTCATCGACTATCCCCTCCCCTCAAATTTCAGGCCTTGTGCCTATAATAGAAAGGTTTATTCATCATCATCACCGTTGTTTAAGGTCCACTTTCCTTGTTGGCATGGGTTGGACGGTTTGACTAGGGACTGGCAAGCCTGGATGCTGCACCAGGCTCCAGTCTGATCTAGCGGAGTTTCTACAGCTGGATGCCCTTCCTAATGCCAACCACTCCGAGAGTGTAGTGGGTGCTTTTAAGTGCCGCTGGCACAAGGGCCAGTCAGGTGCTTCAGGCAATGACCACGCTCAAAAGGTGTTTTTTTATGTGTCACCTGCATGGCAGCCAGTCCGGCGGCACTGGCAACAACCACGCTCAAATGTTGCTTTTTGATGTGCCAGTTAGGCGACACTGGCAACGATCATGCTCGAATGGTGCTTTTTTACGTGCCACTGGCATGGGAGCCAATCAGTGGCCCTGGCAACGATCACACTCGGATGCTGCTTTTAATGCTCCACTGGCACGAGTGCCAACCAGGCGGTACTGTCATCGGCTACGTCAGCGATTTTGGTTTTAATTTCACTTACCTCAATAGGTCTTCGCAAGCAAAGTTTATTGTCCAGTGAATGAGGGGTACTCATAAGTGGGCTGGTTACACCCACTGGCATAGGTCACGGATTATTGTCTCACTTGGCTTGTCGGGTCTTCTCAAGCAAAGGATATCTCCAAAGGTCTTGGTCACTAATCATTGCCTCGGTAAGGCCCTATTATTATTATTATTATTATTATTATTATTATCATCATCATCATTATTATTATTATTATCATTATTATTATCATCATTATCATCATCATTATCATCATCATCATCATCATCATCATTATTAGTATTATCATTATTATCATTTTTATTATTATTATTATTATTGTTATTATTATTATTATCATCATCATCATCATCGTCTATTATTGTTATTATCATTATTATTATTATTTTAATTCAGATGTGGTGATGAAATATTGATTTCAAATTTTATGTCAGTTAAAACGGTTCCACAATATTGATTTTTGTGCTAACTCATTATATATTGATTAGAGGTATTGGTTGTACATTGATTCCAAACAATGCTTGGTTAAACACCCCCCACCTCCTCCACTATGATTGTCTGACCATTTGATGGCTTCAACAGTGTCCAATCTGTTGTAATGTAAGCATGTAAAAGGAGAGCCACAGATTCTTTCTCTCTCTTTCCCTCACTGTCTCTCTTATAAACACACACACACATACTTATATACATACATATATACTTACATACATAAACACATGCATTTGTTATATATAGATATGCGTACACACACACATACATACAGGCAGACAGATAGACATACGTACATACATACAAACATAAATACATACATACATACACACATACATATATACATACATATATACTATCAAACATACATACTCATATATATACACATATACATAAATACAGACATGCACACATACACACAATTCATACATACATACCTATGCACGTACATATATACATGTCTTTTATTCTTTTGCAATCATTTGACTGTGGTCATGCTGGAGCACCATATATATGTATGTATGTATATATATATATATATATATGTGTGTGTGGTACTTTGGACAAATGTCTTTAATTACAGCCTTAGATTGACCAAAACTTTGTGAGTCGATTTGGTTGACGGAAACTAAAAGAAGCCCGGCAGGTGATGAAGGAAACGTTCTCTATGTGGCCTGTGTGTTTTCTGTACCTTGTTTATCATTTTGTCCATGTTTTTTTGCAACGTCATGTACCCAGATATGCATCTATATATACATGTAGATGAAGGTATGTACATACATGTACATATATATGCATATACTCATATTTTATATATATATATATGTGTGTGTGTGTGTCTTTGTGTCCGATTTTATCCCCACCACAACTTGACAACCAATGTTTTTACATCTCCATGAACTAGCAGTTCAACAAAACAGACCAGACTTAAAAAAGAAAAATAATAAGTACTGGGGTCGATTCAATTCGTTCCACCAAAATTCTTCCGCAAGGCAGTGCCCCAGCATGGCCTCAGTCCAAAAAACTGAAACTCACACACACACACATTATATATATATGCATATATTCACACAACGTCATTGTAAAATTCCTTCTAACGACATTAATTTGTAGAACGTAATATCGTCATAAATGAGATAAAATAGACATCGAATCCTTATATATTCCTAATAAAAGAAACTAACAGGTGAGATGGCCACGTTTAGAACGCTTTTTGAACTAAACAGCATCAATCATGGAAACAGTTTAAATATCATTACTTGAGTTATCTCCCTTACACTAATTGCCATTAACGCATATCCTGTTCGACGAACCTTTCCATTAAAAGCGTGCCATCCGTGCCTACCACATCTTTCTTCATGCATTCACCAATCTACCATTTATTTATTTATATATTTACTTATTCATTTATTTGTTTGTTTGTTAAGTTGGCAAGATGTGATAGAAAGGAGATTTCGCTGTTATTTCTAGCAGGTTAGACCGGTTTGTTGATGATGTTTATTAACTTTGTTTTATCTTTTGCTTGTAGCACCGACTTGAAATTTTTTTTCTGTTTTTTTTTTTTTTTTTTCTAAATGAACAAATCGACGCCAGTATTTCTTATATTAAAGTCTGGTCGTTCATTCCATTGGTCTTTTTTGTTGACGAGAACGTAAACGTACGCGTACGCAGACACACGCATACGCATAGACACACACACAAACACAAACACGCGCACACACATACATATAAAGTAATATTCAAACATTGGGCTGTACTTTGTAGCAAGGCCTACTCAAGGTACCAGCAACTCGGGCAGTCGCCCAGGGCACCACGTGTTATGTGGCGCCAAGGAGGGCGTGGCAAAGACAAAGAAATGTCCACGACCGTCACGACTTGCTGGCTGGCCGGCCGGCCGGATGGTTAGGAGCCTCTATTTAATTTCAATGTCACCGTTTGTGTATCGTTGGCGATTTTCTTTCTGCGTCTTCCCTTCTGTGGACTTTTTCTGTATTTCTGATAATGAGCTCCGCTCGAAATGTGAAATCCTCTTTCTTTTCTTTCCTTTCCTGAGCGTCCAATAAACACTGTACTTATTCCACGTCCTCGCGTTGTTGTTTTTTCTTGTTTGAATTGATTATATATATAAAGCCTTGTGAGTGAATTGGGAGACGGAAACTGAAAGAAGCCCGTCGTATCTTTTTTTTTTACCTGTTTTAGTCATTTGACAGCGTCCATGCTGGGGCACCGCCTTGAAGGATTTTCGTCGAACAAATCGACCACAGGACTTATTTTTAAAGCCTAGTACTTCTTCTATCGTCCGCTTTTGCTGAACCGCTATGTTACGGGTACATAAACACACCAACACCAATTGTGAAGCAGTAGTGGGGGACAAACAAACACACACACACACACATATATACGATGGGCTTTTTACAGTTTCCGTTTACCAAATCCACTTACAAGACATTGATCGGTTCGAGGATATAGCAGAAAAAAAAACTTGCCCGAGATGTCACGCAGTGTCTGTGTGTGAGTTCGTTTCACACCACCGCTTGACATTTAGTGTTAGTTTATTTACGTCCTCGTAAGTTAGCGGTTCAGCAAAAAGATACCGATAGAATAAGTGGCATCCTGAAAAAAAAATAAAGAAAGAAAGTACTGTGTTCCGACTAAAAATTTCCAAAGCGGTGCCCCAGCATAACCGCGGTCCGATAACTTTAGTCTTTTACTTCAGTGAAAAAGTGAAAGGTAAAAAATGTTTGCAGGTCACCAAGGTAACAGCTAGTTCTTCTCGCAGCGGAGGGCGGAAATGTAGCGAGAGTGGACGAGAGGAGATTTCACGAGATGACAGACGAGACGTGGAAACGGGGAGGAGGTCTTCAATGCGCAGACTCAGTGAGTGTAGCTGCTGTAATGGCAGTGTTATGTTGGCGGCGAACTCTCGCCTCCTCTTATTATTGCCTTGTTTATACACGTCTATATGTATATATAATATATACACTCGCTTTTACTGTTCTTCGACAACATTCCTTGGCTAGCTGAGGTGATTAGAAAAGCGAATTATTGAAAGGAAACCCCGAAAAACCCGCCCCAAGACATCCCAAACAGAAGAGAAACCAACTCCTGTTGGTGTTTTTGCTGAAATATACTTCCCCCTTCGTCATCAATTCTCTTCCTTGTTCCTCTCCAACAGATCGTCGAGGTATGATTATTATTACCATTATTATCACTGATATTAATTTTATTAATTAATATTGTTATCTTAAATTGCTTTAAATCGAAACAACCACC
>NC_142952.1:7401697-7419197 GCF_046866305.1 Octopus bimaculoides
ATTTGGTGTGTACGTGTGTAAGAAGGGTTGTTTCGCAGCCACAAAGTTTCAGGTTCATTCCCACTGCGTGGCACCTTGGGCATGTTACTCGGGCCAACCAAAACTTTGAGAGTGGATTTTGCAAACGACAACCGAAACAATCTCATCGTGTCTGTGTCTGTGTCCGTCCCACCGCCGCTTGACAACCTGTGTTGGTCTGTTTATCCCCACAGTTTAACATTTGAGTCAAGAGTCCCATAGTATGGTTAAGACCCGGTCACGAAAACAAAACAGAAAAATGTTTTCGTGACCGGGTCTTAAACTGTTAAATAATAAAGTCCTCGTTTTCCCCTCATTGGCTACGTACCACAACCACTCTCACCCTCTCCACCATCGTATATACACTTAACCCGTATTTTGAAAGAGAAAAGCATCTATACCTTTCGTTTATATATACATTATATGTACATATATATGTCTCTTTTCACTGGACATGTGACAACTGCTCTCTTTAGGTGAGTACCTCTGCCTTCTCTTATATACACATTGTGTGTACGTCTGCATATACATCTGTACACATGTATGTATGCACACACACCTATTTATCCATCCATCCATTTATCTATGCAATTATATATATCTGTCTCTCTGTCTGTCCATTAATCCATTTATTCATCAACCCATCCGTTCATCATCCTCTCTCTATCGTATCAATCCATCCATCCATCTCTCTCTCGTGTTTTATTAAGCTACATTCTACTCGTTTTGCAAATATGTTAGTCATAGCACCTGTTTAGTTGTTTTGCGGTCGAAGTAGTTGCCGATCTTGCTTATACGACCTCAAATTGTCCGTCCTAAACTCATGGGCGCCTACCTACTATATATATATACTACATTCCTTCATGGCACAGGTTTAATTTGTGTATACAAATTTAATTTGCGGTCCATGGGAAGAGCCGTTTTAACGATGCGTCCTGCCCAACTCTTCGAAACGCCGGTGTTAAAACGGGGGTAGCTGATGAAGGAAAATGTTCTCTATGTGGCTTGTGTGTTTTCTGTACTCTGGTTATTATTATTTCTTGCCTACGTTTTGGTTGCAATGTCCTGTACCCAGATATGCACCTATACAGGTAGACGTAGGTATGCACACACCTGTACGTATATATGCATATACTCATTTATTATTTGTTTATATATATATATATATATATATAATGTTGCTCATTATGATATTAGATTTTCTAACTAGTCAATCGGGTACCTCAATCACGTACCCGTTTCTTTTATAACAACCGGTGAAGGTTTGCTGTTATTTAGGAGGCCTGTGGTCAAGCTTTCCTCACCTGTGACCATCTCTGTCCGGTGTGAAATTAGGACGATTTGGCTGCTATTTCTAGCTACCTCACTGTTAAATATCAAGTCAGTAATAACGTGTGCGTTTATATATATATAGAATACACACAGACATATACACCACGTATATCTCTAGGTGATATACATACATGTCTCTCTCCACACACTCACTCATTCAGGCATCTATAAACTGGAGTCTTGATTGACACACGCACACGAGAGGGTACTGAAAAGTTCCCGGCTTTAAGGACCTCGCGGAAGGCCTGGTTGGAGGCCCAAACTTCCAAGTTCTTTTACAGGGCTTAGAAAGACTGAAGGACTGCTGCAATAAATGTGTGAATCTGAGAAAGGGGGGATATGTTGAATACAATCATAATTAACTGATCCTCCTGTATTTTCTTTTACCCAAAGCCAGGAACGTTTCAGCACTCCCTCGTGTGTGTGTGTGTGTGGATATTCGAAATCCCATATATGAATGGTATAATCTATCTCTGTGTATGTGTATATATATAAATATATATATATAATAATATACATCTTAATTGTATATATGGTCCCACACGTCATTAATAATTTTTGAAACTCAGAGTAGTTGCGGTTCAACAAGCTCCAGTTATTAGCGACAGCGATGACATTGGTTATTATATATGATGATGATAATAATAATAATAAGTGTGTGTGTGTGTCACGTATTCCTGTCTATTCGAAATGAGAGAAAAAATGGCTTGCCTCATCACATGCATGCTTAAACGTAATTTAATCAGTTGAGTACAGCTATATATATATATATATATATATATATATATATATATATATATATATATATATATAAATACATACATACATACATACAGAGCCACGGTTGTGTTTCAGTTAAGTATTATTAATTAAATATGTCAATTAAATATTTGATCGTAGATCCTCATTTTCATACACGTACCACGTATTTGAGGAATAATTTCCTTCTAACCGCGCTTATATTTTTGTCTCTACGAGATCACCACGTCTAATTTTCTTCCGCCTTGTATGATATATATATATATAGCGTGTATATGTAAACGTAAATGTGTGTGTATACACACGAACATACACACATATATATATATTTATATATAACATGTATAAACGCAAAAGAATACGGAAACAAGAGTACATCTCAACTCGTCCGAACGAATTAGCTGTTCACCAAAGGTGTCTAAAGTGTGTGTGTGAATACATATATATTATACACATACATATACATGTGTATTATTCTTCTGACATATATATGATATATACACATACGATGTATGTGTATATGATATATACACATACTTCCTCTGTGTGTGTGTGTGTGTATATATATATATAAGTATGTATGTATGTTCATTCCTTTAGATAACGTTAAATGCTTGCATTCGTTGGTTGTTAATTCTGAACACAACCAAGAAAAACAATAATGATATGAAACTGTTTGTCAACGGCTTCCTTGCTAATAAGTACATGTTTGGTGTTAACCAGTGTATGCACACACACACACACACATATATATATATATATATATATATATATATATATATATATATATGTATGTATATGTATGTATGTATGTATGTATGTATGTATACATGCACACATATGCATACATGCTGTATACACGCCCACTTTGCAAAACGAAATCTGTGACCGATGGCGGTTTCTCGATTTCAATCCTTTCTTTATTTTTCTTTCGCCTCACCAGAGATATTAAACAGCACCTTGCCTCTTCCTCCTCCTCCTCCTCTATCAGGCAACCCCCTTGGGTAACATCTACGAATAAATTTTCACGAATAAATTTTCACTCAGAATCGTTTCCGCGCTTCTCTTTAATGGAGTAGGACACATTGGCTTTGGATAAATGTAGTCGGTGCTTGAAACACGAAAGAAAACAAATAAGAAAAAAAACACGATACAGACTCGTTTGGAACGTCTGTTGTTCAAAGTAGAAGGTGGTTTGGTATGCCGCATCAATTTTGGCCTGGGGTTAAACAACGTTACTAACATCCTCCCTAATTCTAGGTCCAAGTGTTCATATATGTATGTACGTACTTATGTATGTTTGTGTATATAATATACAATGCCTGTGTGATTGTCGATGTATATGAATCTTCTGTCTATTGTGTATACATTTTGTTTTCGGTGTATATAAATGTATGTAGACAGTTTAATCTATTAGTAACCTGTAAAAAATGTATGTGGGTGTGTATATATATATGTGTGTGTGTGTATATATATATATATATATATATATATATATATATATGAGATCGACTTTATGCTTAAATCTATGTAAACACTCACCAAGTGTGTTTTGGCTGTGCGTATGTATACAGTTCTGTGTGTATATATGTATATATATATATATGAATCGATATAAGCAGTAGATTCATGTATATATAGAATGAAAGATCTATACACCCACCCACTTTTTAAATTTAGATAATTGTTGTTCGTTTTTTTTTTTTTGTCTTGTCTTTCGTTCAGCGACTATGGAATGGTAAAACGTCTTGTGAAACGAATCTGTCTCGTCCTTTTGTCGGTTGGTGTCTGTTATCGTCCGTTTATTGACTTCGAACAGATCGATTCACAATCGCTCACAACACACGCACACGCGACTGATTGCTTGTAGTATTGGCTGACAAACATTGTCTTTTCTTCTCTCTCTCTCTCTCCCATTCCGATACCCACCACCACCACCACCACAACTTGTAGCAATGAATGACAACCGCAACGAGCTGACTGGTAGGCTTCAGCGTAAACCTTACAACCTGCTAGAAGTAGCAGCCAAATCCCCCGTCATAATCCAGTCCTATTGTCTTCTTTTTTTGTTTGTTTTTATAAATTGGCGCAGACGTGGCTATGTGAATTCTCCCTATATATGAATAGATATATGTATATATATGTTTATATATATATATATATATATATATATATATATAGATATGTATGTATGTATAGAGAGAGAGAGAGAGAGAGATATGTATATATAGATATGTATGTATATATATATATATATATAGATATGTATGTGTATATATATATATATATAGATAGATATGTATGTGTATATATATATATATAGATAGATATGTATGTGTATATATATATAGATAGATAGATATGTATGTGTATATATATATATATATAGATAGATATGTATGTGTATATATATATATATAGATAGATATGTATGTGTATATATATATAGATATGTATGTGTATATATATATATATAGATATGTATGTGTATATATATATATATAGATATGTATGTGTATATATATATATATATATATAGATATGTATGTGTATATATATATATATATAGATATGTATGTATATATGTATATATATAGATATGTATGTATATATATAGATATGTATGTATATATGTATGTATATATATATTTATGTATTTATGTATATATATATTTATGTATTTATGTATATATATATTTATTTATGTATATATATATTTATTTATGTATATATATATTTATTTATGTATATATATATTTATTTATGTATATATATATTTATTTATGTATATATATATTTATGTATGTATATATATATGTATGTATATATATAGATATGTATGTATATATATAGATATGTATGTATATATGTATGTATATATATATTTATGTATTTATGTATATATATATTTATGTATTTATGTATATATATATTTATGTATTTATGTATATATATATTTATTTATGTATATATATATTTATTTATGTATATATATATTTATTTATGTATATATATATTTATTTATGTATATATATATTTATTTATGTATATATATATTTATTTATGTATATATATATTTATTTATGTATATATATATATATATATATATATATACCCAGAGACAAAGAGAGAGATTGAAGGTGATATGATATCTAATTGCAGTAACCCTATATACATATATTAGTGAAATCTAGACTTTGTATCGTTAATTAGTGATAAATAATCATTAAAAGCATTGTGTGTCATGATGGACAATTAACACCAGATTCTTCATGCGTGTTTGTGGTTGATGAATCTGTTCCATCAGTGTCTCACCATTTCGCTGGGGGATGTGTGTGTGTTTGTGTGTATGCACATGTTTAAATACATGTGTGTGCTTATCTTTTATCTTCTGCTTTTGTTTCAGTGATTAGACCGTGCCATGCTGGCCCACCATCTTGAATATTAGTTGGGGACTTTGACCCCAGTTTTTAGCATCATCGTCCAGTGTTTTGAATCTGGTTTTTGTCCCCGTTAACGGGGGTGGCCAGATCTACCTCAATGCCATAGCAACCGAGGTGGACAGAGGCAACTCATCCCGACCTTTGGACTGGCTGGTGCCCAGTCTCCTTTGCTGTCATGAGGCTTTTTTGAAGCTGGATTTTCTACGGGGAGCATGCCCTTGCTTACCCCCAACCTCAGTTTCTAGACATGAGTGGTCGCATGACCAAGGCCTCTGCCACGATTTTTAAGAACTGTGGTGGAGAAGTAACTGAGGGAGGCAGGGATGCTACTCCCAGAGACCCCTTTCGGAGCTCCCCTACTGATCTTTAATATTTTTTAAAGCCTGATACTTATATTGGTCATTTTGTTGAACTGCTAAGTTACAGGTCTCTAAACACCAATACTGGGCGGGCAGGGTGGGGGTGACACACACAATGGGCTTCTTTCAGTTTCTGTCTACCAAATCCACTCACAAAGCATTGGTTAGCCTAAGGCAAGAGTAGCAGACATGTGCGCAAGGTACCATGCATATTTAAATTATATATATATATATACACACACATACATATTTATTTATATATATACACACGCACACATACATATGCATACATCTATACATACATGCACTCACACATACATATCTATACCTATATACAAGTATACACACCTACACATATATACAGATCTATTTCACAAGATATATAGTAAGCAGAGGGTGTTCAAAAAGTCTCTCCGCAGTAAGTATTTCATTGCAAAATAAATATTTGTAAGATGGTTTAAGAGTACACTGGAATATATCAGACTTTACACGACTTCAAAAAAATTCACTGCGGAGAGACTTTTTGAACACCTTGTACTTACATGTGTTGGTTTGGCTAATATGAGGACAGCATTTAATAGGAGCAGGCTATCGACAGACATATATGCCAATATTTTCTGTGTGGTTTCTTGTGATTTTTTTTATTTTTAGCAGCTAGATGGCATCGCCATCATCATGCTTATCACGCCCTTTTTTATCATTATCATTAAGTAGTACAATGAAAGATACTAGTTGCCAAAAACAACTACCTTATGTAGGACTATCTCTTGTGGGCTGTGTTAATCCTGGAAGCTTTTTTTTTTATTGATATCACCACATCCTGGTCAAAAACCAAACTAAGAACATTTCTTAATTGTCATCAGAAAGTTATTGTTAGTAAACAAGCATTTAATTATAATCCGATTATAATGACGTCCTTTTTAACACCTCATCATTTCCTTGTACTTTTGCTGACGATATAACAACACAGATTTGTACAGAAGCAATCAAAAGAACCTCTTTCTGGTATCTTTACTCGTGCTTGTCTCTGTCACTTGAGTCCAACCATGCTGGAGCATTGCCTTGAAGTATTTTTGTCGAAGAATTCTCCGACACCAGGTCTTATTTTTAGGCAAGTAGTCATTCTTTCGGTCTCTTTGGCTGAACTGCTAAGTTACGGGGATGTAAACACACCAACACAGGTTGCCAAGGGATGATAGTGGTGGGGACAAACAGACACACGCACAAACAGACACACAGATATATACATAACCCATGCTAGCATGGAAAGCGGACGTTAAACGATGATGAGGATGATGAAGGGCTTCTTTTAGTTTCCTTCTACCAAATCCACTCACAAGGCTTTGATCGGCCCAAGGCTATAGTAGAAGACACTTGCCGAAGGTGCCATGCAGTGGGACTGAACTGGGAAACATGTGGTTGGGAAGCAAGCTTCTTACCACACAGCCACATCTGTGCCTATTTTGCTAGAAATAGCACATACTGTACAGCCACTTTGCCTCTCTGAAGCCCAACACTCGAAAGGAACTTAGCCACTCCTCAGCCAAGCCATGTTGAGCCAGTGTGGCAGAGTAGGCTCTTCAAACCAGTATGATCTCCAGCTCAGGTTCACGACCTACACATTTAACCGTGGTTGGTGTAGAGAACATGGTGGGGCCTTTGTCCTGCAAGTGGACTGAGCATAGTATTTCTGCAAATTCTTCAGTCACATGCTTTCAGTTGTCTGATACTGCTTATAGCGTGTTTGTTTCCTCTTTGCCTTAAAATCTTATTTGTATATTTGTGAGATTTTTCTTTTACCTATAGATACAAACTCTTATAAGGTACTAATGCACTTAGGTTATAAACGTTTCTTGTTCACTCCTCTTCCTCAATCTCTCTATTTTCTCCCCCAACACTACCTCTCTTATTCTCTTAGTCTCCTTCCCTCCTACACTTCATAAACTCTTCTCTAGTACATCACCTGATATGGTTAGTTTCACTCCAATAATTTTATTAGTTCCATAGTAAAGGACAAACAGCCAGAATCTATATCACAATTTCAGTGTACTTGATAAAGCTGGTCTTATTCTTGTAATCAATACAGATATCCTTATACTCTGCAGATACGAACGATACTCCTGTACCCTGTAGAAGTGATAGTCGTGTAATTTATTGATATGCTACTCCTGTAATGTGTAAATGTGTTACTCCCATATTTTGAAGATATTCCTGTGATTTGTAGCTATGATACTCCTGTAGTCTGCAGATGTGATAATTTCATGATCTGCAGATGTGATACTCGTAGTCTGCAAATGTAATACTCTCATAGTCTGTGGGTGTGATACTCCTGTACTCTGCAGATGTGACACTCCTGTACTCTGCAGATCTGATGCTCTTGTAATCTATAAATATGATACTTTTGTCATGTAATTGGTTCTACCATCCAAATTAAAGCAGCAAAAACTTATATTACAGTGCAGTGCACTTGATGTTGTAGATCTGTCATCCAGAGAAATACTCATTCTCTATAGAGATACTCCCTACAATTAGTTCTACAGTAAAAGACAAGTATAATCTATCTATATATGATAGTCTTGTTATTATGTGTTGTTAAGTGTTGTCGTCTGAACGACACGACCTCATCTGCTGAAAATTGGCTCCTCACCTTGTACACACAGTAGTTTATTTGGTAGATGGAAACTGCAAGAAGCCTATCGTGTGTGTATGTGTATGAGACTCTCCTTTGCCTTGACATCATACAATCATTGTAAATGAGTATCACTGGTGGGGAAATGCTAAAAATGTGATCTGGGTATGAAAGGGGTGGCAGCCCGAAATTGTTTAGGAAACACTGCTAGAGACTATATATTCTACTCATTATTCAGCATTTGACTGTGGCCATGCTGGAGCACCGCCTTTTGTCGAACAAATCAACCCCAGGACTTATTCTTTGTAAGCCTAGTACTTATTCTATCGGTCTCTGTTGCCGAACCACTAAGTTACGGGGACGTGAACACACCAGCACCGATCATCAAGCGATGCTGGGGGGACAAACACAGACACACAAACATACACACACATACATATGTATACATATATACGACGGGCTTCTTTCAGTTTCCGTCTACCAAATCCACTCACAAGGCTTTGGTCGGCCCGTGGCTATAGTAGAAGACACTTGCCCAAGGTGCCATGCAGTGGGACTGAACCCGGAACCATGTGGTTGGTAAGCCAGCTACTTACCACACAGCCACCCCTACGCCTATTATTAATTTTTCTCATATACACACCTTCCTTATATACACCCCTTCAACTGTACTTGTTATACACTACATATTTTACACGCCAACACTATACACATGGGAGCCAAGCCAAGGACAGATACTCTATGTGGTCACTTAACTTGCTAGAAACAGAAGCTGAATTTCCCTCAAATCACATCTCGGGGGTGGGAGAAACCTACAGGATAATGTATTCTTTGTAGGTAGACTTAAGCAAGGCGGGACAGTCATGGTCTGTTCATTTATGGTTGACCCATGGCTAAACAAACTGCAACAATACTTCTATGCCGCAAACTCTCACCTTCAACCCAACACCCCACCCCCACCCGCCACCCACTCATGCTCTACTTTACACTTTGTTCGCTCCAATCTATCTGAAGCCTATCTAATTTGCTTGTCATGAATATTTCATCATGTCTGGACGCCTGAAATAATATTGATGATGATGGTGATGGTGATGATAATGGTAATGATGATGATGGTGGTGGTGGTGGTGGCGGCGGCGGCGGCGGCGATGCTATCTTTTGTTTTGCTAGCCGGGCACATTTGAATATAGGAAAGTGTTACAGAAGGTGTTATGAAAACTATGTAGTTGTGTATATGGGTGTATATATATATATACACACACACACACACACAGTGGTACAAAATGTAAGGAGCCTGACAGAATATTAAAAAATATTTTTGTAAATTACACAAGTAAATGTGTGCACACACGCACACTCATTGAACATATACATATATCTAAAACATACATGCACACACATACATTCATATATATAATATATATATATATATATATATATATATATATATATAATATATACACACACACACACACACATAATCATTATTTAATTGAACACGATGCATCCATTTCCAAGTAAGTATATATATGTGTGTATGTGTATATATATATATATATATATATATACATATATATCATCATCATCATCGTTTAACGTCCGATTTCCATGCTAGCATGAGTTGGACGATATGACTGAGGACTGGTGAAACCGGATGGCTACACCAGGCTCCAATCTGATTTGGCAGAGTTTCTACAGCTGGATGCCCTTCCTAATGCCAACCACTCAGATATATATATATAGATATATATATATATAATGTGCAAAAACTGTGTAGAGATATGCAAAAACCATAGAAGAAAATTATATACACACATGCTAAACTGTCGAGGCATAAACTATTCACATACATGCTAAATGATGTGAAGACACAAAACTGTAAGTGCACAGCTATAAAGACATGAAAACTGTGTTGATTCAAAACAGGGCTTTGTTAAAACAGTAACGAATTCTGTGTAAGGGGTGTATACATTTTAATCAGGTGTGCTAATCACAATTAGTATGGTTTGATAGTGTGACTTTAATAATGCAACTGATAATGAGAGTAAGCTAGGGGGACTTTGTTTTGAGCAGATAGTAAGAGTACAATATAATTCTAATTAGAGTCAAATGATCTTGTTTTGCTTTGTTTGTAATAGTTTTTTTTTACTAAATATTAATTAAATTTCTATTGTAACAACAACAACGACTTATTTGTTGGAATTTTTGAGTTGAAAGGTAAACATTTCTGAAATAGACAGGTCAATCAGAATGGTGTTGGCGTTTACATTGGGGGTTGTTTGAATTTTGATTTTCATCAACCCTCCAGTTATCTATTGTCTTCTTACTTGTTTCAGTCATTTTGACTGTGGCCATGCTGGGGCACCATCTTGAAGAATTTTTAGTTGAATGGATTGACAACCCCCCCTCCCCCGCAATACTTGGTACTATCCAAGTAGACGTATGGTAAAGTGTAGATATTATGTATACACCCACCCACACACACATTCTGTCTGTATAAATATTAACAACCCCCTCCCTGCCAAATCCCATACACATGTACACATTCTGCACACAATACATTGGCACACACATACCCTTAAATCTCCCCCACATTCATAGGCCACGTGAGCACATACATGCATTCATGCCCCATATCCCTCTCGCGTACACATTCTGCACACGTGGTACATTGGCACGTTCCTACCCTTAAGCCTCCCTCATATTTATAGGCACACATCTGCACACACAAACACACACTAGCATAAAATGGAGTCCAAACTTATGCATATTTCATTTAGCTTAATTTCATTTTCACTTTTTTTTTCTCCTTTTACATTTTCTAATATTTTATTCATTCTTCCTATCTCACCACACACACACACACACACACACACACACAGAGTCAGGTAGAGAGAGCTATTCCAGTCGTAGGATCATTGTTCTCCACATGAATAAAGAACCTAATGTCACAAAAACTAGTCCTGTTTAGTTTTATTGTGTTATTGCAAAATGGCTGGAGGTTTTCAGCACTTATATATAGGAAACATCTGGTTACATTATGACGAAACACTACACCGGAATATTCACATACCACACGTGCACACATGCACACACATTCAAACTGCTCATGCCTGGCTTCGGTCTTCTCTTTTTGTCTATGAAAGCCATTCACAGGGCTGGGCTTCATAGTAGAGGACTCTTACCGTGGGTCTCATGTAGATTGAACTTGAAATCACCTGTGTTGGGGAATAGACTTATTAACCACAGAACCATACCTGTACCTATGTTGGTGCATCAGCATGGCCGCAGCTCTGAGCTGAAACTTTGAAATGAAAAATATATATATATATATATATATATATATATATATATATATATATATATATATATATATATATATACATGCATATAATTGTGTGTGTATGTAAATGTGTATATACATCCAACCATGTACTTTAACATACCAACTCTCTCACCTATATATATATATATATATATATGTATGTATGTATGTATGTATATGGCCGTTGCCAGTACTGCCTGACTGGCCTTCGTGCCAGTGGCACGTAAAACACCCACTACACTCTCGGAGTTGTTGGCGTTAGGAAGGGCATCCAACTGTAGAAACTCTGCCAAATCAGATTGGAGCCTGGTGTAGCCATCTGGTTTCACCAGTCCTCAGTCAAATCGTCCAACCCATGCTAGCATGGAAAGTGAACGTTAAACGATGATGATGATTATGTATGCATGTATGTTTGTGTGTGTATATATATATATGTGTATGTTGAGGTATGTGACTACGGATCTGTGTATGTAAAGATGCAGATTCGTGTGTTTATATTTTATATATTGATATACATGTGTTGTATATGTGTATATATATATATATGTGTGTGTGTGCTATTTTCCTTTGGCCCATCATGCGATCATCCTAAGTGTTGTTGAGAATAGGTCAAAGGTTGTGTTCTAATCTACAGATATTTGTCAGGACTGACTTGTTGACTGCCTGACTCTGTGGTTCACACATGGTGTCATCTCTCTCTCTTTCTCTCTCTCTCTCTCTCTCTCTCTCTCTCTCTCTCTCTATAAACTGGTGTCATGTTTATGTATATAATGGTGTGGTGTCATGCCTGTATATGTATGTATAGAATGATCTAGATAATTGAATGCATGTTAAAAGAACCAAGAAAAAGATTTCAAATAGGAAAGAAAATTAGGATACACTTTTAGAAAAATGGCGTTACGGTCACAGGTTATTCAATAGAACCCCCTTCAAGCGTGACTGGTATTCATATAGGCATGGAAGTATCTGTATCAGGTTCTAATGTCTCTTAGTTATGGTCAGTTTAAACATAAAACAGGTAGAATATTTGGGCCCCGATATGGCTGGTTTAAATGCTAAAGGGTTAAATAAGGGTCTAATCGAGTGATCTGTTCTCATCTCATCTAAATGGAATAAGGCAAGAGCGAGCTTTGTTTCCACAGTTTTGAAGTTGGTGGTAGCAGCAACTGGTGTATATGGAAACAGCACCCAGTACAATCTGTGAAGTGGTTGGCATTAGGAAGGGCACCATGCCAAAGTAGACATTGGAGCTCGATGCAACCTTTTAGCTCATCAGTTCCTTTTGAACCATCCAGCCCATGCCTACATGATAAGAGATATTGAGTGATGATAATATAACCATTATTTTAAGCACATCGTGAGAGCTATTTAAACACATGTAGTCATGATAACTATTTAAACACACATACACATACAGTTGTAACAGATATCTAAATACCACACACAACACACACACATGCACACACAATGTTAACTTGATCTTTGTTGTATTCTATAAATGGCAGTGTCAGCACATTTCTTGTCTATCTTCCACATGATCAAAGACATATCAGTGATCAGGTGGAACATATACAGGAAGCGTTAATTATTTAAATACTGTAAATTGTTTCATAGTTCCAATATGTATATATCGCCCAGATGACCTTTCCTCTCATGTAAGTACAACTCTGTTGTGTGTCTGTGTGTCTGGCATTTGCCACAAGGAAACACTCAAGGTAACCATTGGCTCTTATAAAGTAATCTATCACTGGGGAACATCTTCAAACAAATTTTTAGTTATCTTGCTTTTTTACAATTATTCCCATCTAATTATTTCTAATTCGGAAATACCCTCAGAAATTTCCTATCATGTCAAACTTTGTTAAACAGGAATTATTATAATTTTTTTTTTTTTTTTTTTTAACAAAATTTGTCAATTTTGCCATTATTAAATGCAATATTGAAATTTAGAAGCTAACACAGAACAAGTAGTACTTTTAATTGTGTTTAATTACACATCTTCGGATGGATATTTCTGTCAATCTGGAGTTTCAGCTACTCAAGGAGTATATGTATGTATGTATGTATGTGTATAGATATGTATATATATATATGTGTGTATATATATATGTATATGCTTCTTTCAGTTTCCATCTACCAAATCCACTCACAAGCTTCTTACCATACAGCCACTCCTTTGCCCACAAAAGGCATTCGTTCTGATATATATATATATATATATATATATATATATATATATATATATATATATATATATATATATCTCCTTCCTTTCCCGAGTGTCCAATAACACTATCCGTATCATGTCCTCACTTTGTTGTTTTTTTGTTATTGTTTTTTGTCTTTTTTTGAACCTATATATATATATATATATATATATATAAATTTAGTAAATGGAGTAAAACGCTTATGTTAACTGAATACTTTTATTTCCAACATATGTTTCGAAGATTACAAATTATACCTTCCATAGGAATAGGTAATGTTGATAAGAATGTAATCTTCTCTTCAGGGAAATGCATGGGAACCATCTTAAACGTAAGACATTTTAACCGAATATATATATATATATATATATATATATATATATATATATATATATATATATATATATATATATGTATATATATATATATATATATATATATACACACACACACATGCATATAGTTCTCCTGTCATGTAAGAACAATTCTGATCTGTGTGTGTGTGTGCGTGTAATTGGTGCACACTCAGGGTAGCTATAGGCTTTTACAAAATAATTTAAGGCCTTATACGTTTGTTATACATCAGCATGAAGATACTGTGACAGCAACACATAAGTAGGCTAAGAGGCAGGCATCACACATACATACGAACAGAACTAGACGCTCACATGCATAGACAGAGAAATAGAATAAGAGGACTGTTAAACTGAGGGGAACATTAAAAACACTTGATGTTGAATGAGTCAGTGTTGAATTAAACGATGTCAAACAGGTGGCATAAAACGGCTGTGCTAAAATGTTTCATAGTCTGGTAGGAGTCAGTGAGAGGAACTAGAATTAAGTCTCAGAATGCAAGAACCTAAAGATCCAGGATGTGTGCCACAAAGCAACTTGTTCTTCTCCACTCTTAAAAGTTCCACCATTCCATTATTCTTGAGTGCTAATTTATTCCCCTCCTCCTGCCGCTGAAAATGAAGCAAAAAAGATATGTTGTTTGTGGTGAGAAGCTTGCTTCCCAGCCACATGATTCTTGGTTCAGTCCCACTGCATGTCACCTTGGGCAAGTATTTTCTACCAAAGCCTTGTTAGTGGATTTGGTATACAGAAACTGAAAGAAGCCTGTCATGTCTATATATATCTTTCAAGGTGGTGCTTGTCAAATGACTGAAACCCCTCCCCCCCAAAAAACAAAAAACAAAAAAACAAACAAGCTAACGGTAAAGTCAACCTCAGTGAGATTTGAACTCTGAGCTCAGAGCACTGAAACAAACCTCACTAGTCATTCTGTCCAATGATCTAATTCACTGGCTGACTGTTGCTATTGTTGTTGTTATTATTAGTGTTTATAGTTTATATCTCACTAAAATGTTGTTTGTTTGATTTGAACATTAGTTTATCAGCTTCTGTGTTTGATAAATTCCTCTGACAGCAGACTATGCTATCCGGAATGATCTTTGCTCACCAACGAGTATGTCGGCCTCATCACTTGTTCTCTGTTATCTATCTATAGTGCTACATTGGCAGGATCAGTTGAGCACCAGACAAAATCATTTGTGCCTTTCCGTTACGTGTGTTTGTCCCCCCCATTATTGTTTGATAACCAGTGTTGGTTTGTTTACACCCCCATCACTTAGCAGTTCAGGAAAAGATACTGATAAAATAAGTACCAAGCTTAAAACATAAGTACTGGGGTTGATTTCTTTGACTGAACCCGTCAAGGTGGTGCTCCAGCATGGCCACAGACTGAAGCGAGCAAAAAAAAGAGAAACAAAAATAAAGGATGCGTTCATTTTTACGGTATGTCCACCGATTCCGTTTGTATTGTTTTCTCCCCCCCCCCCTCTTTTTTTCTCCAATCTTAATGATTGTCAACCATTTTGTGGTCGGAAGAATATTTTATTTGGATTAATTGAATTTATAGAAAACGGAAGCGGAATGACGTGAGCAAAGAGAAAAACATATTCTGTGTATGTGTGTGAGAGAGAGAGAGAGAGAGAGGCTGTTTGTATATGTGACAGTGTGTGTGTGTGTGCATGTGATGTATGTGTCAGTCCATGTATGTTTCTGGATGCGCATGTCAGTTTGTGTGTCAGTCAGTCTGTTTCAGCTCACGTGTTTCTGGATGCATGTGTCAGTTTCTGTGTGTGTGTGTCTGTGTGTGTGTCTTAGTACAGTATTAAGAAAATAGAATTGTGGTACATCAAAGAAATGGAATGGTAGAATGTCTTCACAGTATTTTATTGAGACGCAGGTAGAATACACAAACACACAAATGAGACAGAGATACATACACACACAGACATATATACACATTTATATGCATATATATATATTCGTATATTCTTTTATTCTTTTCAGTCATTTGACGGCGGCCCTGCTGGGGCACCGCCTTTAGTCAAGCAAATCGACCCTAGAACTTATTCTTTGTAAGCCTAGTACTTATCCCATTGGTCTATTTTGCCGAACTGCTAAGTTATGGGGATGTGAACTCACTAACATTGGTTGTCAAGCGATGGTGGACACACACACACACACATACGACGGGCTTCTTTCAGTTTCCATCTACCAAATCCAGTACCAAGGTGCCACGCAGTGGGACTGAACCTGGGACCATGTGGTTGGTAAGCAAGCTACTTACCACACAGCCACTCCTACAAACATACAACAACACATACACACTGTGCTAAATAAGCTCATTTAGTTTGTTTGAAATTAAATCTCATTTAAGCATCCACTTTGATGATGCTTATATATATATATATATATATAACACACACACACATGTATACTCTAAACAATAAACTGTATAAGTTTAATTAGCATTATGTATGTGTTTGTATGTGTATGTTTGTACATGCCTGTGTGTGTGTGGATATGTGGATATATATGTATATAAGCCTTGTCTAGAGATAATCTTTATATAAGCTACTAGTAGTAGTAGTAGTATTAATTTCACATTGTATACCACACACAATAGCCGCTTCACTGCTGATCGTTTTAGCTAAATCTTGTATTACTTGAGGATTATCTTTATCCACAAGCCACTCTCTCAATCTGTTCATTCTATAAACACTGCAACAATGACAAGTCGCAATTATTATTATAATTATAACAATATTATTATTAATAATAATAATAATAATAATAATAATAATGGTGGTGGCTGGAAAACATCTAAGGAATACGATGACGATAGTTTTGAGATGGAAGTTATTGATCTGACAAATGAGGATGGATTTGTGGAGGTAACTTGGCACACATGAACCTTAACCCTTACATATGACCCCTTCTTGTTTGTTGCTTTACTTTTATTCTTCTCCGTCGTCTTCGTCCTGTCTGTTCTCTGCACTTGGGCTCCCGGGGGACATTTGCAATGCCTGTCAACGGTTAATGCCTTTAATTGTAGGTCTGATCAATCAGGGCCTCGG